>NC_057798.1:710709044-710970449 GCF_018294505.1 Triticum aestivum | reverse complement strand
ACATATTCACCATATCAATACACCACTATGGATCCGCTCCCGTCTCCCTACGAGAACGCCATCCATAGCACTCACGCTTATCTTGCGTATTTTAGAGTATCCACTTTCACTTGTCTATGAACTGATATAAGCAACCCAGAAGTCCTTTTCCGCGGACACGGCTATTCGAATAGATCATATTAACCCTGCAGGGGTGTACTTCTTCACACACGCTCTCACCACTTACCGTCGTTTACACGACATGTACTCGGCAACCTTCAAGCGGAAGCCCAACGTGGGTGTCGGCCACGACCTACCTAATCACCTAAGTCTCTAGTCCAGGTTTATCGCCTATTCGGGTTCCATCCATGAGGAGATCCGGCCGGAGTTTCGCTCACAGCCCCAAACGATGTGAACAGGGTTCCCGAGACACCAAACGGGCGCCCGGTACACCGTGCCACGTGCCTACCGCATCACAGCCCACCCCTACGATCAGCGCTGCGCATGGCCTCCAGCATACTACAAACACCAGAAACTACTTGCAACTCCTGGACAGAGGACAAGGGTGATCAAGAAGCCGAGAGGGTCCATTGGTTTCGGGCCCAATGCGTGGTAGTAGCTGAATCATGGATCACAAACACAGAACTCAGTTCCTGAGGACGGCTGCAATGAGACAACCCACCATGTACTCCTACATGGCCTCTCACCGCTACCTTTACCAAATCGTGTTCACACACTTATCTCACACACAGTAGGACATGTTCACACGCCTCTGATTCATCCCCGATGAATCAGACCTGACTCAACTCTAAGCAGTAGCAGGCATGACAAACAAACATGAATGAGAGGCACAACAGGGCTCAAACAACTCCTACTCATGCTAGTGGGTTTCATCTAATTACTGTGGAATGACAGGTCATGCAGAGGATAAAGGGCTTCAGCTACCGCAACAAGTAACAGATGAATCGATGTTGTCCTAATGCAGTAAAAGAGAGCAGGAGCGAGAGAGTGGGATTTTATCGGAATGAACAAGGGGGTTTTGCTTTCCTGGCACTTCTGAAGATAACATTGAGTCTTCATCAGTGTCAACGATCACATCATCGGTATCACGTCTACCGAGAGGGGACAAATACCGGCAACACAGAAGGGAACACAATCAATGCAATGCACAATATGATGCATGATCATGACATGGCAAAATGAATGTGTTATGAGCTAATGCAACTAGCAATAGATTAAATGAAGTTGGTTTGAATACAAGATTCAAATTCAAACTCCATATGTGATTATTTAAATGCCCTTTAATTGATTTGTGCTAAACAGCAGCTATAAGTTGTTCTAACATGCATGAATATGGTACAGATGGATTCCTTGAATTTTTCTGATAATTTTTCATATATAAATTATTTAATTTGGAGTTACGGTTGAATTTCTATGATTTATTGAAGTTTTAGCTATTTTCTTGAATTTCCTGATTATTTTTAAATCCAGAAAATACTTATTGCGTCAGCCCCACGTCACAGTGACGTCAGCAGGGTCAACTGGGCTGGCTCGGGTCAAACCTAACGTGTGGGGTCCACACGTCAGTGACACAGGGGCTAATCCCGTGTTGACCCGGGCTTTGACCCACTACGGGGCCCACTGTCAGTGGCTGTGGGGGGGGGTGTTTAGGCGTCATTAGTGCTAATTAGGCGTGCCACGTCGGCAGTCGCCGGAGTTCGGCCGGCGACAACCAGAACTGCGGCGGGAGCTCGCCGGAGTGGCGCTGCGAGCGGTTTTGGGCCAAGCCAAGGGCACCAGAGGGTTGCCCTTGCTTGCGCGCATCCAAAGGAGGCATGCGGGAGGCGCGGGGTGGCCGGAGCTGCCGGCGGCGAGCTCCTTTGCGGCTGCCGGGGTTCGGGCAATCTCGGGGTCGGGGTTAGGGAGCACGGCAGGAGGAGCTGGGGCGTGCTACGGACTCCTGAGATCACGGTGAGCACGTCAGTGGGCTCGGATACGAGCTGGGGTGGATGTGGCCACGGCCACGCCATGGCCGGCGGCGAGAGATTCTCGGGCAAAGTGGTGGGGCTAGCTAGAGAGGGAGGTGGGGCACGGGGAGAGGGGGAATCGGGTCGAGGGCTCACCGCGGTTCTTCTGGTGCTGCTGGCGAGGCAGGGGAGGCACGGGGTCCGGCGAATCGACGGAGGGGAGCTTCGGTGGCCGGCGACGGAACGGCGATGGTGACGGCGTTGCAGGGCTTCCGGAGGGCCGTGGGTCGGTGGGGAGGAAGGAGGGGGTCGAGGCGGAGCTCCCTGGGGCGTCGGTGAGGCGTGGGGAGCACGGTGGCTGCGGCAATCGGCGTCGGTGGCGACGGCTGCGCTCGGCACGAGAGGGAGAGAGAAACAGAGGAGGGGGAGAGCTCGGGAGAGAGTGAGGGGCGGTCGGGGAGGCCGCGTGTCGACGTCCAGGGCGTCCAGAGCGTCGGGGGAGAGCGGTAAGCAGGAGCTGGCGAGGCGCGTGGCCAGCGCGCGGCGGGCACGCGCTCGTCCTCCTGTCCAGGGAGGAAGACGACAGGGAAGGCGCTGGTGGGCTGGGCCGGCCAGGGGGGGAGCTGGGCCGGCTCTGGTGGCTGCGCGGGTAAGGCCAGGTGGGCTTGCTCTTTTTTTATTTTTTTTGTTCTCTGTTTTGTTTTAACTCTGTTTTCTATTTTGCAGGTTTGTTTTGAATTTGGTTTTGAAACCAATTCAATTTATTTTGCTTCTGACAATATTTTTAGGAGCTAAAAGAATTAAAACAATGCTCCACAAAAATATTTCAGAATTATTGGACCTATATTTATTTAATAGTAGATATAAATCCAATTCAAATAATTATTGCTTTAATTCAAATGCCCAAATTAAATGTTTCTGAGACACCAAAATTATTGGTTTGGATTTTACCTCTTGCCAATATTTCCAGAGGATATCAGGAACATTTTCTTGGACACATTTGAGAAGATTTAATTGTTGGTTATTTTTAGAGGTTTCTGAGGCTTGAAAATTCCTCAATTCAAATTTCATTTGAATTTAAACATGATGCAGCAAGAGGTCTAGCCTAGTGCATTACCAGAAGCTAGGGATGTGACACAAGTAGGGAGGGAAGTTTGTTTGTACGGGCCCCAGTTGCAAGTCAACCACCAACGCACAACTAGGGGAGGGGAATGTGTTTTGTAGGGGCCCCAGCTTCAAGTCAACCAACAACTCACAAACTAGGGGTGGTGTTTGTTTTTTGTAGGGGGCCCGGGTGCATGTCAACCATTGACTCACAACTAGGGGGGTTGTTTTTGTAGGATCCTAGTTGCAAGTCAACAATCAATGTGCAATTAGGGAGGGGAGTGTGTTTGTATAGGCACCAGTTGCAAGTTAACCATTGAATCGTAACTGGGGTGTGGCGGCTATTTTGTAGGGGCCTAGCTGCATGTCAACCATACCGACTGGCAACTAGGGGATGGGGTGTGTTTGTACGGGCCCCCAGTTGCAAGTCAAACATCGACGTGCAACTAGGGAAGGGGGAGTGTGTTTGTACGGGCCCCAGTTGCAAGTCAACCATTGACTCGCAACTGGGGTCGGCGTATGTGTTTGTTTGTCGGGGGCCCTAGTTGCAAGTCAACCATCGATGCACAAATAGGGGAGGATAGAGTTCTTGTACGGGCCCTAGTTGCAAGTCAACCATCGACTCGCAACTTGGGGTGGGGGACATGTGTGTGTGTGTGTGTGTGTGTGTGTGTGTTGGGGGGCCCAGGTTGCATGTCAACCATCGACTTCCAACTAGGGCGGTGACATCTGTGTTTGTTTGTTGGGGGAGCCCAGTTACATGTCAACCACCGACTTGCAACTAGGGTGTGTTTGTAGGGGCATGAGTTGCAAGTCAACCATCAACTTGCAACTATGGAGGGAAGTGTGTATGTACGTGCCCCAGTTGCAAGTCAACCATCACGTGCAACCAGGGAGGGGTGGGGTGTTTTGTACCGGCCCTAGTTGCAAGTCAACCATCGACTTGCAACTGGGTGTGGCGTTTTTTTTAGGGAACCCAGTTGCATGTCAACCATTGATTCGCAACTAGGGATGTCTATCTAAGTGGGATTTCTTAAGTAATTTGATTAATTGAACTCAAATTTATCATGAACTTAGTCCTGATAGTATTCGCATATCTATGTTGTAGATCAATTGCTCGCGTATAGCTTCCCCGTTTCATTTATGATATCTTCCTAGAGAAAAATAAGTTGAAAGATGATAGTAGCAATGATGCGGACTAGGTACATGATATGAGTTTTATCCTCATTTCTGCACAGAAGAATTATATCCTTGATGCACCGTTAGGTGACAGACCTATTGCAGGAGCAGATGCAGACGTTATGAACGTTTGGCAAAGCTCCGTATGATGACTACTTGATAGTTTAGTGCACCATGCTTTACGGCTTAGAATCGGGACTTCAAAAACATTTTGAATGCCATGGAACATATAAGATGTTCCAAGAGCTGAAATTTGCATTTCAGACTCATGCCCGAGTCGAGAGGTATGAGACCTCTGACAAGTACTTTGCCTACAAGATGGAGGAGAATAGCTCAACCAGTGAGCATGTTCTCAGAATGTCTGAGTACTAAAATCGCTTGAATGAAGCGGGAGTTAATCTTCTAGATAAGATAGTGATTGACAGAGTTCTCTAGTCACTATCGCCAAGTTACTAGAACTTCGTGATGAACTATAATATGTAAGGGATGATGAAAACGATTCCCGAGCTCTTCGCGATGCTGAAATCAGCAAAGGTAGAAATCAAGAAAAGCATCAAGTGTTGATGGTTGACAAGACCACTAGTTTCAAGTAAAAGGGCAAGGGAAAGAAAGGGAACTTTAAGAAGAATGGCAAGCAAGTTACCACTCCCATGAAGAAGCCCAAAGCTAGACCCAAGCCTGAAACTGAGTGCTTCTACTGCAAAGGAAATGGTCACTGGAAGTGGAACTGCCCTAGATACTTGGACGATAAGAAGGATGGCAAAGTGAACAAGGTATATTTGATATACATGTTATTGATGTGTACTTTACTAGTGTTTATACCAACCGCTCAGTATTTGATACTGCTTTAGTTGCTAAGATTAGTAACTCGAAACGAGAGTTGTAGAATGAACAAAGACTAGTTAAGGGTGAAGTGATGATGTGTGTTGGAAGTGGTTCCAAGATTGATATGATCATCATCACACACTCCCTATACTTTCGGGATTACTGTTTAACCTAAATAAATGTTATTTGGTGTTTGCGTTGAGCATGAATATGATTTGATCATGTTTATTGCAATACGGTTATTCATTTAAAGTCAGAGAATAATTGTTGTTCTCTTTACATGAATAATTGTTGTTCTATTTACATGAATAAAACCTTCTATTTACACCGAATGAAAATAGTTTGTTGGATCTCGATCGTAGTGATACACATATTCATAATATTGAAGCCAAAGGATGCAAAGTTAATAAAGATAGTGCAACTTATTTGTGGCACTGCCGTTTAGGTCATATTGGTGTAAAGCGCATGAAGAAACTCCATGCTGATGGGCTTATGGAATCACATGATTATGAATCATTTGATGCTTGCGAACCATGCCTCATGGGCAAGATGACTTATTGGAAATAATACATACCGATGTATGCAGTTCGATGAGTGTTAAGGCTCGCGGCAGGTATTGTTATTTTCTAACATTCACAGATGATTTGAAAAGATATGGTTATATCTACTTAATGAAACACAAGTCTGAAACAGTTGAAAAGTTCAAAGAAGTTCAGAGTGAAGTGGAGAATCATCGTAACAAGAAAATAAAGTTTTCTGCGATTTGATTGTGGAGACGAATATTTGACTTAAAAATTTGGTCTTCATTTAAAACAATGTGGAATAGTTTCGCAACTCACGCCACCTGGAACACCACAGCATAATTGTCGTGGAATTGTCACGTCAGATGTTGTCATGAAAGGACTTAGTCGTGGAGCCATAGCAACGGGTTAGCTTGAAGGGGTTAAACCGGACAAGGGACACGGGAGTTTATACTAGTTCGGTGTAACGCCCCGGATTCGATGCGCCAGGTGTCTTCCAGTTATTCGCCGTCGTTGCCATGTCATTTGCTTGCGTGTTGCATTTTATCATGTCATCATGTGCATTTCATTTTGCATACATGTTCGTTTCATGCATCCGAGCATTTTCCCCGTTGTCCGTTTTGCAATCTGGCACTCCTATGTCCTCCGGCGTCCCCCTTTTGCCTCTTCTCTTGTGTGGGTGTTAAACGTTCTCGGAATGGCCCGAGGTTTGCCAAGCGGCCTTGGTATAGCACCGGTAGACCGCCTGTCAAGTTTCGTGCCATTTGGAGTTCGTTTGATACTCCAACGGTTAACCGGGTAACTGTAAAGGCCTCTTTTGTTGCAGCCCAACACCCCTTCCAAAGTGGCCCCAAACCCATCTAACTCCCCTCCATGCTCTCGGTCGTTCGATCACGATCGCGTGGCCGAAAACCGCTCCTCATTTGGACTCTCCTAGCTCCCTCTAGCTATAAATATGCCCTCCCCGTCCAAATCTGCGAATGTTTTTTCCCCGAAACCCTAATTTTCCCTCCGCGCCGCGCCGGACATGTCCAGGCTGGACCGGACACGTCCAGCCGCTGTCCTTCGGCCAACCGCGTCGCGCCACGTGGGCGCCGCCGCCGCCCGCCGGGGCCCGCGCGGGGCCCTCCCGGCCCGCGTGCCCCGCCGCCCGATCCCGTGCGCCTCCGGCGACCTCCGCCCGCGGTCGCCGCCCCGGCGCCGCCGCGCCCTCCGGCGACCCCCGCCGCCTGCTCGCCGAAGTTCGCCGCCCGGCCGGCCTCGCCCTCCGCGCGCCGCCGCCGTCTTGGAAGCTCCGCGCCCCGCGCCCGAGCTCCGCCATCGCCTCCGCCTTTCGCCGCCGACCCCCGCCGCCTCTGCTGGTCGCCGCAGCGGCCGCGTCCTCGCCGCCGTCCGGCGGGAGTTCGCGGGAGCACGAGCTTCGCCGCCCCTCGCCTTCCGCCGGCCCTCCTCCGGCCAGATCCGGGCCGGCGTTGCCCGGATCTGGTCGCCCCGCGCCTCCCCGGCCTCGCCGGCGTCCTCCCCAACCGTCTCCGGCCATCTCTCCTCCAACTCCGGCGAGCCTCGTAATCCGCGCCCGGGTCAACCCTAGATCCGAAGGTATAAATTCCACTAAGTCCCCGTTTTTGTGTAATTTTTCATGCCATGTTCGACATGCTGTATCTCTGCATCCGTAGCTCTGTTTCGTGCGTATAATATGTCTAATTGTTCGCCTCGACGAGTACTTCATTTCATTCCATTGCATCATTTTCATTTGAGTTCATCTTGATGCCCGAAATGCTGTTGGAAGAGTGCATGTTGATGTTAATCTGCTGAAACTGTTATAACTTGCTCATTTATCATTTTTGCCATGTTTGATGTGTGCATCCTATGAGGTTGACGTCTACATGAATGTTGATCTATGCCATGCCATCTTTCCAGGGGTGCCAACCATGTATTTTTATGAGTTGTGTGCTGAGTGTATCAAGCTTGTTAAGTAGTGTACTTGCTGTTGCTGTTTTCCTGACAGATTCTGTTATATTTTGTTGCTATGTTAACATGCTTCTAGTAATCATTCTATGCATAATCTGGAGATGTCCCATAAACATGTTTTGATCTACATGTCTTGCTCTATCCATGCATGCCCTTGGTTGCAATTATAGCCTGCTGGAACATGTTGTTATCTTGCTCTAAATTTTGCTAAATGATGTTACTATCAGCCTGTTAACATTAAGTTCACTAGTTCCCATGTGTTTTGCTAGTGTTCCATGCATCCTATGACCTTGCTCTTGCCATGATTAACTTCACAAACATGCCTTCTTACTGTTGGTTGCCTTGCCATGCCATGTATTGCTCTGTGGTGAGTGGTTCAAGCTCACCAACATGCCTACTTATTGTTGTTCGTGCCATGTTTGAATCTGTAATATAACTTGCCATGTTTACATGGGTGGCATCATATTTTTCCGTGCCCTTTTGGCTCATGGTCAGTAAGGGACTTTTGATCTATGCAATTAGTAGATTCATGCCATGCCTTTGTTGTCCATGATAAGTTCCTGTAACATGTTGTTTAATAGCTCTAAACATTGCAACCTGATATTATTTCTGCTAAAGTCTGAAACTGTTATTATTTGCAATCTTACCATGTGTTTTGGAGCATGTTCTAGTGATTTATGGAGATAGCTCAGTGTTCATGTTTTGTTATGCTTTACCTGTACTTCATGTCCATGCCTTTTGTTATTATGTTGGGGTGCTGTAGCATGTTGTTTTGATGCTTGCAAGATGCCTAGTTGCTGCTATGGACAGATTGTTGTTATAGCTTGTATGGAGTGTATGTGGAACCGTTGCTCCGTTTTGAGTGTGCTCTATATGAAACTTGCTTGTTTTTGCATGTAGTTTCATATTATCATGTTGCATCCTTGTTTTGGGGTGTTTGCTTGATGTTTGTATGCATTTTGCATCAATGCCATGTTTAACTTGTTTTGCTCATATCTTCTAGGCCGTAGCTCCGAATCTAATGAACTTTATATGTAACTTGACTAGATTTTCGTCTAGATCCTCTTGGTGCTCTTTAAACTTGCTGTTTAACAACTTGAAAATAAGGTTTATTCAGTTCTGGACCAATTTCGAAATATGCATATGAGGACTTACCGGAATTGTTATATGTTGTTTCCGGCCTCATTTAAACTTGCCTTGATGTGTTGTTCTTGTTTGCATCATCTCTTTCCATGAGTAGATTCATGTAGCTTGGTCATGCATCATGCTTGTTGTGCATCATGCCTTGTTCATGTGTGGTGTGTTTACCTATGTTGTGTGCTTCTTCTTGTTAGTTCCTGTTTCGTTGCGATCGTGAGGATTCGTTCGTCTATGGTTGGTTCGGCTTCATCCGTTCGTCTTCTTCATGGACTCGTTCTTCTTCCTTGCGGGATTTCAAGCAAGATGACCACTACCCTGGATCTCACTACTATCATTGCTATGCTAGTTGCTTCATTCTATCGCTATGCTACGCTACCTATTACCTGTTTATCAAGCCATCCCATGAACCTCTAACCTTTGACACCATTCCTAGCAAACCATTGTTTGGCTATGTTACTGCTTTGCTCAGCCCCTCTTATAGCGTTGCTAGTTGCAGGTGAAGTTGAAGATTTCTCCATGGTGGACAGGGTTTTATGTTGGGATATCACAATATCTCTTATATTATTAATGCATCTATATATTTGGTAAAGGGTGGAAGGCTCGGCCTTATGCCTGGTGTTTTGTTCCACTCTTGCCACCCTAGTTTCCGTCATACCGGTATTATGTTCCCGGATTTTGCGTTCCTTACGCGGTCGGGTGATTTATGGGACCCCCCTGACAGTTCGATTTGAATAAAACTTGTCCAGCAAGGCCCAACCTTGGTTTTACCATTTGCCTCACCACCACCTACTTTTTCCCTTGGGAGTCGCTCTCTCGAGGGTCATCTTTATTATAGCCCCCCGGCCAGTGCTTGTCTAAGTGTTGGTCCAAACTAGAGCACCGTGCAGGACCATCCCTTGGCAACTTGGGTTACGTCGGTACCTGTACGCTTAGCTTATCCGGTGTTGCCCTGAGAACGAGATATGTGCAGCTCCTATCGGGATTGTCGGCGCATCGGGCGGTCTTGCTGGTCTTGTTTTACCATTGTCGAAATGTCTTGTAAACCGGGATTCCGAGACTGATCGGGTCTTCCTGGGAGAAGGTCTATTCCTTCATTGATTGCGAGAGCTTGTCATGGGCTAAGTTGGGACACCCCTGCAGGGTTTAAACTTTCGAGAGTCGTGCCCACGGTTATGTGGCAGATGGGAATTTGTTAATGTTCGGTTGTAGATAACTTGACACCTGATCCAAAATAAAACGCATCAACCGAGTGTGTAGCCGTGATGGTCTCTTCTCGGCGGAGTCCGGGAAGTGAACACGGTTTCTGTGTTATGATTGACGTAAGTAGGAGTTGAGGATCACCTCTTGATCATTGCTAGCTTCACGCCCGTTCTGCTTGTTTCTCTTGTCGCTCTCTTTTGCGTATGTTAGCCACCATATATGCTTAGTCGCTGCTGCAACCTCACCACTTTACCCCTTCCTTTCCCATTAAGCTTTGCTAGTCTTGATACCCATGGTAATGGGATTGCTGAGTCCTCGTGGCTCACAGATTACTACAACAACAGTTGGAGGTACAGGTTATACGATGATCATGACGCGAGAGCGATGTTTGCTTGCCTTGGAGTTCTTCTTCTGTTTCTTCTTCGATCAGGGGATAGGTTCCAGGTCGGCAGCCTAGGCTAGTAGGGTGGATGTCGTTTGAGCTTCTGTTTGTGTTTCATCCGTAGCCGGATGTTGGTCTTATATATGATGTATTTTTGTATTCATGTGACATTGTATGCCTTTTGTATGTACCCCCATCTATTATGTAATGTTGATGTAATGATATCCACCTTGCAAAAGCGTTCCAATATGCGGGTCTATCCTTGGTGGGACCTTCGAGTTCCTTTTGGATAGGGTCGCATATTGGGCGTGATATTCGGCCCCTTTGATGAAGGTAAAAGCGTACGTCTAGTTGTGATGGGATTGATTGGGTTTCGATGATCAGGGAGCGAAATATGCTTGCCTGAGTCTCGAGTTGTTGTCTGTTGTCCCTGAACCGCCGCCGGGTCGTCCCTTTATATACACAGGTTGACGCCCGGCCGGTCTACAGAGCCCCGAGGCCGACTCATACAAAGTGTCCGGCTCGGTCTCTCCTTTCCTAACTTATATTACAAGTTTACATAGTCATGGCGGTTTACCACTATGGGCCCTAATCCGCCTTTGGGCTTCGGGCTTCTAGGCTTCATTTAGTAAAGCGCCATCTTCTGGATCTTAATGGGCTTCAACATAGTCGAGGGTGAACCGGGCCCTCCTGGCCGGTTTACAGTCAGTAGCTATATCCTCAACATTAGGCCCCAGATTGATTTGAATTTGTTCATGTCAATCTTCAATACTTCAAAGATCTCTTGCAGGCATCTTCTTGTATTTTCGTGAACCGCCATCTTGTCTTCTCCTGTAATTTTGTAAACCGCCGTGATGTCATCTTCTGAACATAGCAACGGTCCATCATGACATCATCTCTGAAAACAAAAATTAAAAAGATTCCCTTCACTTAATGGTTATCCCGAAAATCGAGGCGACAGGCGCACTCATTCTGCCGTTTCAGGCTCCTTGATTCTCGCGCCTGCCGTTTTACTCTTTCCTCTATAAATAAGGCCCGAGGGCCCTTCTCTCTTTTTCTTCTTCTGTGCCTTCCTCTTCCTTGCGACGCCCAAGCTCTGAAGCTCCGCCGCCGTCCGCGACCTTCGAGAACTGCATCGACAAAGGCCACTGCATCAACCTGAAACGGACCAGAAACTTCCTCTTTCCTTGATCTTTAGATCTGTTTCTAGGGTTTGCGAGCTCCTCTGCACAGTTATTCATCCTTCTTCTTTGTTCTTCCTCCTGCCGCGATAGTTTTGATCTAATAACAGTGTAGATCTCATGCGATAGTTACTCCGCATCTGTTTTTAGTGCTAGCAGATCGTCCTTTTTTCCTCTGAAGAGTACACGGCCTTCCCCGTTCTACTTAGCGCCTTTAGAGTTCACAGAAAAAATTGCTTTACAGATGTGTGGTAGATCCAAATAAATTTGATCATTGTGTGAAACCTGTTTCTGTCAACACTTAGCAGAAATTTTGAATTCTGGCCCTTCTGCCCATGGGCAGTTTAATATTTGATAGTCAATCGGCCATATGTCATTAGCCCCCTCTTAAACCGCCAACTGAACCCTGCACAGTATTTTTCACCGGTTTAACACTGAATTGTACACCTTAAACCATAAGTTGTAAAACCGGCACTTTTTCTTTCAGTTCCCTCCTTCCGGAATGTCGAAAGAATTCGCTGCTTGCAATTGGGTTCCGTCCCGGATCACGGAGACACAAATCAATGGTTATGTCACCACTGGTGCTTTAGCCTCAAAAAGAGCTCTCCACTAGCGAGTTCCGGAATCGGAATGTCCGCCTGAACCTCAAGAAGGAGAGGTAATTGTCTTTATGCAACACTTAGATCGGGGATTCAGCCCGCCCGGATCAAAAAATTTCCGAGATGTCCTTCCAACACCATCCGCAAGATATTGGTCCGAACTCTGTGCAAATATATGCAACTTTCAAGTTTTCTACGAAGTCTATCTTCAAGAAGAACCAACTGTGGAGCTGTTCCGGGACTTTTTCCATTTGAACCGCCGTACGGAATTCTCAGATGGTCCCAACACAGAGCTTGGCGGCGTTTCAATTCAGAAAAGCAAAGAAGTGGACTTCCCTCATGCCAAACATCATAGCCATCCTAAAGATTGGAATTAGACCTGGTTTTACTGTCGGAACACTGCCCCTGATGGGGAAAATCCCTTGCCGGGTTATCGCCCTCACCGTCTTAGCAATAGCCACCCATTACCTTCACGCTTGACCGCCGCAGAACGGAAGAATTTTGCACCTCAACTCGCCAAGCTCAGGGCTTTGATGGCCAACAGTTTAACTGGCATTGATCTTGTCCGCTGCTGGGTTTCTTGGGGCATTTTAACTTTAAGCCGCCACCCCGGATTGATGCATGAGTACACTGGTGATGTCAAAGACCCTCAACGATATCATGAAATAGTAATGACTGATGTTGAAGTCACTCAATCGGTGAAGAAAATGCTTGATGAACCGATCTCTGCATGCAGCCAAACCGGTTTGGCTCCGTTTTGCGCCTCCAACAAACCGCCAGCGGTAAAGTTCATCTAAATACTTTACTGATTTGCTTCTGTATTGACTGTGTACTAACCTTTCCTTGTCTTAATTTCAGGCTAACAGCTCCTTTTGGAAACGGACTAAACCGGCCCGGGCTCCTCGTGCAAAGACCAAGGCCACCAAGAAAGCTGGCAAGAGGAAAACCGCCGAGTCTTCTGACCCGCCAGAGGATGAGGAATCAGACGCTGAGGTAGAACTTGACTCACTTGGTTCCTTTTTCGTTCATCTTATTGACAATGACTATTCCCAGGATGATGCGGAGGCCAGCCATGCAGAACATGTTGAGGTAATCCTTCTTTCTTTTGATTCAGATCTTGTACCGGTTCAAAGAATTCGCCGCACAGTCCGGAAAGTAAAACAATCTCACCCCCTTGCTCATTTGGATCCAAAATTTTCCTTGAAGACACAGCAAGTTGAAGAACGTCGCACAACCCGACATAGCAGTCAACAAATCACGTCGTCCGGTTTAGCTGATACGCCAACCCGGAAACATCGTCCAGAGGTGACTTGCTCTCCTGAAAAACGTTACCCTTTGAAAGGTTTCTTCCGCTGCCCTCTCAATCCGTCTGACCCGAATTACCAGGCTTCTTCCAACTCGTCTGGCGGTTCATCAACCACTCAGCTGCCTCCTCTCAAAGTCGTCGCTGGGTAAGTATGTTACTCCTTAACTTGTTCCTTTTATTTGTTGGTTTACCATATTCTAACCTTTGATGTTGTAGTGCCAAGGCTCGATTAATTAAGAAAGCCAAGACAAGCGACCCTACAGTTGATGTTGATTCGGAGAAGACTCCAGAGCATCATGGCGAAGACCCTGAAGTTGCCATAGACAGCTTTGCTGGGCAGAACCAAGATGGTGATGCTAACCCGCTAGAGGTTGAACCGGACGTAGAAGTTGACACTTCACATCCTCCTGCTCCTCCAAGCCCAACAGTAGAGCAGCGGGGCTCAACTGCTGATCCGCCAATTCCAACTAACAAACCGCCAAACCCTGCTACCAAGGCGCCAAGTCCTGTTAAGAATATTGATTCCTCCAGTCCGGCCAAAGATGATGACGTTGTCGTTACTAGCACCGCATATAACGCCCCTGGCAATCCGGTTGCTCTATCAAAGCACAGTGCCAAGGATGAATTTGCCGCTATGAGAAAGGGGAAGAGGAAGACTGACTTGTCAGCTTATGTCAATCTCTCTGCTCAAGATCTTCACTCCGGCTTCTTGAACCGGCTTTACACCAGCCGTGATTATGAAGCCGGTTTAGTAAACCTGATGAAGGAGCGCTACGAGGTAAACAATTTGATCTTTGCTCTATACCTTCATTGTATTGTAGCCCCCAAGGGCCGGTTTGACTTGAGAAAGTCAAACCGGGACTTTGTATACTCCATACAGTAGTTTATGAAATTTCCTTGTATATGTCTGATCAAACACACATTAGCCCCCAAGTGCCATGATTAACACTTATATTAATCCTTGGGACTTCAAGAATCAGCATAAAAATGATCCGCATTAGGCCCCAAGTGCCAAGTGTATAACTGGTTATATGCCTGGAACTTTAACAAAGATATTAACCTGTTCTCTTATTGTTGCAGAGTGAGATAAACCAACAAGTCTCGCAAATTGCTGACCTTCAAGAAAATCTAAAATCCCAACAAGCAGAAACCACTAAGTCCAAGGATGAGTTGAAAATCGCCTTAACCACCATGGAGCAGCTCAAAGAATGGTTTAAGTCTGAGCAGGCCAACTAGAACACCGAAAAGGCCAGATTACTGAAGCGGGCGGAAAACGCTGAGGCAGCACTTAAACCGGTGACGGAAGAACTTTCTGGATTGAAGTGCCAAATCAATGCCATGACCTCTGCAATATTTGGTAAGCACTAGTTGCCAAGGTTTAATGACTATTTTGCTTTAAAATTTCACCGGTTTAACATGAATTCCCTCAACCGATATAGGTAGTCGCATTGCTCATCTAGGTTCTGATATGCGGAGGAAACTCAAGGCTGCATATACGCTGATTGAACAGTTGTATACCGGTGCCCAACGGGTTATATGCGCTACCTCTTATGACAATGCGGCGCCAACACTGATCAAGGACACGCTGGACCGGCTCTCGATGACGCCAGCGCAAATAGAAGAGCTGAAGCAATCTGCTGCTCGGGCTGGCAGTTTACTAGCGCTGACTCGAGCCAAGGCATGGATAGCTGATCTTGATCCAGCTGATATAGCCAAGGGCTTCCCCAGTGCACAAGAAAACGGCGAAGTATTTGACAATGACGCTCTCAGACGGGTGACAAGGGAGATGCGCCCTTTGGCGAGTTAGCTGGCACACGAGGCTAACCTGACGGTTCACCGATCCTTCTATGATGCAAACAACAGACGGGTTGAAGCTGTGATTCCTGAAGTGCAGAACCTTGTTCCACCAATCCGTAAGCACACTTACGCTCCTGACGTTGATCTGGCTGAGCTTATAAGTGAAGAGGCTGTCTTTCAGGCCTTGACCCGGATTGACTGGACCACCAATGACTTCCAGCCATTGGATGGGGAGGAGGAGGCTGAACCGACGCCAGATGACCCATCTACCTCACATCAACCCGGCGATGAAGCTTAATCCGTCAAGGCATTTGATATGTTAGAAACTGTCTTGTGAAACAATTCCATATTTTGGGCCTCTGAGTGCCTTGTAATAGGGTAGAAAAAACTTATTGTGATCTGCTGCCATCATGCAGGAGGAGATACTTTGTGTGATCCGCCATATCAATGTCAATTTTGGTCCAAGTATCATAATATGCAACTCCTGTGTGTGCATAAAAAGACAAGGGTCCTGGCGGTTTACCGCCGGACAGGTCATAAAGCCCAAAAACAGGCCGGATTGATAATCAAACCGTAAAAATATGAAATAATTCATACCTGTGATATAAAATCCCTGTTTAGTTGGCTGGTCAACTTTGATTGTAATAAGGGTGAAAACCCAAATCTGAATTTCTTGTATAACACCATCATTTTCTGATGTCATATAGTAAGTTATACCGGGTGATGATTCACACCAGATGATCCAAGCTGGTGACAGGTAGTCAACGCCAGGCCGGGTTGATAAACTCCGGTTTAAGAATAAGGTCTGTCAATGTGTAGTTGCAAACCAAGCCGGTTTAAAGAATACCGGGCTAATAAGAGAAACTGACCAAGCCAAGGAAATCGGTTTAACACAAAGTCAGCAAAAAGCAAATAAAACCGTGTAGTCGAGGGCTTTTTGGGGGCTGCCACGCCCAAATTCGAGGCTTTTTGTGGGCTGCCAGGCCGCTGAGTTGAACCATTTGACAAAGCCTTCTAAGATGGACCTCCAACTAACCAATCACCGTTTTAACTTTGACAAGTGCAGGTTCTCAATGAGAGTAACTGTCAAACGTTTGGAGGGCCATGCCAGGATGACCTGGATAGGAGTGTCTTACTTGATGAAGGCAGGTTAACCCGGGGTTTTAGGTAAATATACCAAGCTTCCAAGCCGTGGGTCGATGCCCAGCTACAAGGGTCCATTCAAACTCCTCGGTATTTGACCAAGGAGCCCCCAAGTAACATGATGAGCTGTGCTCATTGGGTGCCTATGTTTGAGTTGTGCAAAGCATCCAGACTCTCTTTGGCCCCTTGGGTGTGAAGCTCCCCAGCTTTGTGGCGTGATAGCCGGTTTAACAGGCAGTACTCCGCTTTGTCTGCTGAAGCCCCCATGTAACTCAAAAGGATATATGAGAAAAAATAGCAGAGGCCCCGCTTTAGAGCAAGGATGCTGATTTGTTTATTGATCATAATATATACATTGTCAAAATATGTACATAAAAAGAGCCTATGGCTCAAGTGTAGTAAGGTCGGAGGAGAGCTATGTTCCACGGCCGCCGGGTCTCCTCCTCAGAGTTGCGTGAGTCGTCTCGAACGTCAATGAGGTAGTATGATCCATTGTGCAAATTCTTGCTGACCACAAAGGGTCCTTCCCAAGGCGGGGATAACTTGTGCATGTCGGTCTGATCCTGGACGAGCCGGAGCACCAAGTCACCTTCTTGAAAGGTTCTTGTCTTAACCCGGTGGCTGTGATAACGCCGTAGGTCTTGTTGATAAACCGCCGATCGAGCCAAAGCCATATCCCGCTTCTCATCTAACAGGTCAAGTGCCTCTTGGAGAGCTTGCTCGTTGTCCGCTTCGACATAATTAGCAACCCGGGGCGAGTCATGACGTATATCATTGGGGAGAACTGCCTCTGCCCCATATACCATAAAGAAAGGCGTGTAACCTGTTGATCGATTGGGGGTGGTGTTGATACTCCACAACACAGAAGGTAATTCTTCCACCCAACAACCCGGCGTCCGCTTCAAGGGAATCATGAGTCGGGGTTTAAGACCCTTTAAAATTTCTTGATTAGCTCGCTCTGCTTGCCCGTTGGATTGAGGGTGCGCCACAGATGCTTGGTCAAGCCGGATGTGCTCTCTCTGACAGAAATCCTCCTCTCACCTTTGGAAAGGTTGGTACCACTATCCGTGATGATACTATGTGGAAAGGCAAACTGGAAGATAATCTTTTTGAGAAATTGAACCGCCGTAGCTGCATCGCACTTGCTAACAGGCTCTGCTTCAACCCACTTGGTGAATTTATCAACTGCCACCAAAAGGTGGGTCTTCTTGTCTTGAGAACGTTTAAAGGGTTCCACCATATCAAGCCCCCAAGTAGCAAAAGGCCAAGTGATAGGAATCATCCGTAGTTCCTGAGCCGGAACATGAGCTCTACGTGAATTTTTTTGACAAGCATCACATCGGTTTACCAGATCTTCCGCATCAGCATGAGCTGTCAACCAATAAAACCCATGATGAAAAGCTTTTGCAACCAGGGACTTTGAACCGGCATGATGACCACAATCCCCTTCATGAATTTCCCGTAGGATCTCTTGTCCTTCTTCCGGAGAAACACAACGCTGAAATACGCCTGAAACACTACAGCGGTGTAACTCGCCATTGTGAATAACCATGGACTTGGATCGCCGGACTATCTGTCGGGCCAGGACTCTGTCATTTGGTAGCTCGCCCCAGCTCATATACGCCAGATATGGAACCGTCCAATCCGGCACAACGTGTAAAGCGGCCACCAACTGGGCCTCCGGATCAGGAACAGCCAAATCCTCTTCTATGGGCAACTTAACAGACGGGTTATGCAAGATATCTAAAAAGTTGTTAGGAGGTACCGGTTTACGCTGAGATCCAAGCCGACTCGAAATGTCTACTACTTCATTTTTGCACCGATCAATATGCTCAACCTGATACCCTTTGAAATGACCTGCCACAATATCCACCTCACGCCTGTAAGCCGCCATGAGTGGATCCTTAGAATCCCAAGTACCAGAAACTTGCTGAGCCACCAGGTCAGAATCTCCAAAACAACGAACTCGACTTAAGTTCATCTCTTAGCCACACGGAGACCATGAAGTAAAGCTTCATACTCAGCTGCATTGTTAGGACAAGGAAACATCAAGCGGAGGACATAGCAAATTTTATCACCTCGAGGGGAAGTAAGAACAACTCCAGCCCCCGAGCCTTCCAACTACCTGGATCCATCGAAATGAATAGTCCAGTACGTATTGTCCGGTTTATCTTCCGGTGCTTGCAACTCGGTCCAGTCATTGATAAAGTCCACAAGAGCCTGAGACTTGATGGTTGTTCGAGGTACATATTTTAAACCGTGCGGACCAATCTCAATTGCCCACTTTGCAACCCGGCCAGTTGCTTCCCTGTTTTGAATGATATCGCCCAAAGGAACAGAACTAACCACTGTAATGAGATGACCTTGGAAATATTGCTTGAGCTTTCGACTAGCCATAAAAACCCCATACACCAACTTCTGCCAATGCGGATAGCGTTGTTTTGACTCAATCAGAACTTCACTGATGTAGTACACAGGTCGTTGAACCGGATACTCCTTCCCAGCTTCTTTACGCTCAACCACAATTGCCACACTGACCACTCGGGCATTGGCAGCCACGTATAACAGTAAAGGCTCATGATCAACTGGGGCTGCAAGAACTGGCGGTTCAACCAACTGCCACTTTAACTCCTCAAAAGCTGCATTGGCTGCGTCACTCCAGACGAAATCATCCGTCTTCTTCAACATCTGATACAAAGGAATGCCCTTCTCACCCAGATGACTGCTAAACCGGCTAAGGGCTGCAATCCGACCTGCGAGACGCTGAACATCATTGATACACTTCGGCTTGGCCAGGGATGTGATTGCCTTAATCTTTTCCGGATTAGCCTCAATGCCCATGTTGGACACCAGAAAGCCAAGAAGCTTGCCTGCCGGAACACCAAAGACACATTTATCCGGATTAAGCATCATCTTGTAAACCCGAAGATTGTCAAACGTCTCCTTGAGATCAGCTATCAATGTCTCCTTTTTCCTGGACTTTACCACAATGTCATCCACATAGGCATGAACATTACGCCCAATCTGTGTGTGAAGACAATTTTGCACACAATGCTGATAAGTTGCCTGAGCACTCATGAGCCCAAAGGGCATAGAAACATAGCAGAAGGATCCAAAGGGAGTGATGAAGGCTATCTTCTCCTGGTCCTTAACTGCCATCTTGATCTGATGATATCCTGAATAAGCATCCAAAAAACTCAGGCGCTCACAACCCGCCGTCGCATCAATGATCTGATCAATACGCGGGAGAGCAAAGGGATCGGCTGGGCAAGCTTTATTCAAGTCCGTGTAGTCCACACACATACGCCAAGTGCCGTTTTCTTAAGAACCAGCACCGGATTAGCCAACCATTCAGGATGAAACACTGCGACGATAAACCCAGCAGCCAACAACCGGGCTACCTCCTCACCAATTGCCTTGCGTCTTTCTTCATTAAAGCAACAAAGAAATTGCTTGACCGGTTTAAACTTCGGATCAGTATTAAGAGTGTGCTCAGCGAGTTCCCTCGGTACACCTGGCATGTCAGAAGGCTTCCATGCAAAAATGTCCCGGTTCTCACGGATGAACTCGATGAGTGCGCTTTCCTATTTTGGATCGCCAGGTACATCAACTTCGGATCAACTGAATTGCTTAGATGAATCGCGAGGTACGAAATCAACAAGCTTAGTTTCGTCAGCCGGTTTGAAATGCAGGGTTGGGTCATGCTCAGTGGTGGGCTTCTTCAGAGGGGTCATATCTGCCGGATCAACATTCTCCTTATAAAATTTTAGCTCCTCTATTGCACAAACCGACTTAGCATAAGCCACATCACTTTCCTCGCAATCCAAAGCGATTTTCCGACTTCCATGAACCGTGATAGTCCCTTTATGACCCGGCATCTTGAGGTGCAAGTAAATATAACAAGGCCTCACCATGAATTTTGCATAAGCCAGTCGCCCAAACAGTGCATGATACGGGCTCTAGATTCTCACCACCTCAAAGGTCAATGTCTCAGACCGGAAGGATGAAGAAATGTTTTCTGGCGTTTTTATAATCCAGGAAATTTCAGAAAATGTTTAAAACTTGTAAAAATCATAGAAAATAATCTATAACTCCAAATGAAAAGTTTTATATATGAAAAATTATCAGAAAAATCCAATCTATCCATTTATGCTGCTTTCATGCATGTTCAACCAACTTATACCCCCTGTATAGGTGAAAACATGATAATGGCATTTTAAATACCCCTTATGGAGTTTGCATATGAACCCTTGGTTCATATGGACTTCATTTAAATTGTTGCTAGATGCATTAGTACAAATCGTAGCATATTGCCATGTCATCATCATGCATCATATTGTCGCATTTGCATTGATTTTGTTCTTCTCTATTGCCGGTGCTTGTCCCCTCTCGATAGACATGGTTCCGACGATGAGATCGATGACACCGATGAAGAGCTATATTATCTTCAGAAGTGCCAGGCAAGCAAAAACCCCTTGTTCATTACGATACAATCCCACTCTCTCGCTCCTGCTCTATTTTACTGCATCAGGACAACAACGATACAACTGTTACTTGCTGCGGTAGTTGAACCCCTTTATCCTCTGCATGACCTGTCATTGCCACAGTAAATAGATGAAACCCACTAGCATGAGTAGGAGTTGTTTGAGCCCTGATGTGCCTACTCATTCATGCTTGTTTGTCATGCCTGCTACTGCTTAGAGTTGAGTCAGGTCTGATTCATCGGGGATGAATTAGAGGTGTGTGAACATGTCCTACTGTTGAGAGCTAAGTGTGTGAACACGATTTGGTAAAGGTAGTGGTGAGAGGCCATGTAGGAGTACATGGTGGGTTGTCTCATTGCAGCCGTCCTCAGGAACTGAGTTCTGTGTTTGTGATCCATGAACAGTTACTACCACGCATTGGAATGCTTAAGTGCCCCTCTCGACTTATTAATCAACTTGATCTCTGTCCAGGAGTTCCAACTAGTTTCTGGTGTTTGTAGGTAGTGTTAGTAGTCTACCAAGTGGCACCCGGTACAGGTGGGCTTGGGACAGACTAGGCACAGTGGCACGGTGTACCAAGTGGCACCCGGTTGGTGGGCTTGGGAACCCTGCTCACATCATTTGGGGCCATGAGTGACACCCCGACCGGATCTCCTTGCGGATTGAACCCGAATAGGCGATAAACCTGGACGAGAGACTTGTGTGGTTAGTCAGGTCGTGGCCGACTCCCTCGCCCGGCTTCCGCTTGATGGTTGCCGAGGTACATGACGTGTACATGGCGATAAGTGGCAAGAGCGTGTGTGAAGAAGTACACCCCTGCAGGGTTATCATTATCTATTCGAATAGCCGGATTCCTCAGATATGGAAACTTGGACCCCTTGCATAGTTCATAGATAAGTGAAAGTGGATACTCTAAAATTCGCAAGATAAGCGTGAGTGCTACAGATGGCGTTCTCGTAGGGAGAAGGGAGCGGATCCATAGTGGTGTATTGATATGGTGAATATGTGGACTCGTGTGCGCCACCTCAAAAGAGTTGCTTGCAGTCGTAGTTCAAGTTAGCCACAGAGTCAAAGCTGGCTTGCTGCAGTTAAACTCCACCACCCCTTTATTGATACCGATGCATATGTAGTTAGTTCTGATGTAAGTCTTGCTGGGTACATTTGTACTCACGTTTGCCTATTTTATGATTTTGCAGAGAGACTTCAGTCTCACTAGTAGTTCCGTGTGGACTTCGACGTTTAGCTTGTTACCTCAGCTACGATCTTGTGCCCTCGGCAGGATCTGGTAGATAGTCAGGCTTCTCAGCCTTTTTCATTTCTAGATGTCTCTACCCAGACATGTTAAACTTCCACTTGTGCTTTGACTTTTATGCTCTGAGTGTTGGGTCATGAGACCCATGTTTGTAATATCTCGCTCCTCGGAGCCTATTGAATAAATACTTGAGTTGTAGAGTCATGTTGTGATGCCATGTTGTATTTGCACATATCGAGCATATTGTGTGTATGTTATTGAAATGCTTGGTATGTGTGGGATCTGACTATCTAGTTGTTTATCCTTAGTAGCCTCTCTTACCGGGAAATGTCTCCTAGTGCTTCCACTGAGCCATGGTAGCTTGCTACTGCTCCGAAACACTTAGGATGGCCGGCATGTGTCCTTCTTCGTTCCTGTGTCTGTTCCTTCGGGGAAATGTCACGCGATGAATATCGGAGTCCCGTTAGCCCGCTACAGCCCGGTTCACCGGAGTCCTGCTAGCCCAGTGCTACAGCATGGATTCACTCGCTGATGACCGACACGTTCGATGCTGGGTCATGGATGCCTGTCCCTGTAAGTTTGTGCCACTTTGGGTTTACGACTAGCCATGTCAGCCCGGGCTCCTTATCATATGGATGCTAGCGACACTATCATATACGTGTGCCAAAAGGAACAAATTGTCCCGGGCAAAGGTAAGGCGACACCCGTGGGGATACCGTGCGTGAGGCCGCAAAGTGATATGATGTGTTACATGCTAGATCAGTGTGACTTAGGATCGGGGTCCTGACAGCTTTGGTATTAGAGCTTGACTGCCTGTAGGATTACCAAGCCAAACTGGTCGAAGTTGAGTCTAGAAATGCTTTAGTTATATGTAAGGGAATTGATTGTGGGATGGAACGTAAGGCTCTTTTTACTCCTTATACCTTATGCCCTTCCTACGGGGTTAAGGAACTAGGCTTTCTCTTCTGTCTATTAGGATCACGTGTTACTAATCAGTAGACTCATAAGATTGTTGGATTTAAGCTTCAGTTCAGTTCCTACTACTTCCGTATGTTAACTGTTGATCTCGAAACCTTGATATTGTGCTTCTCAGTGGCTATGCCACCATTTTTGTAGCATGTCTCAAATCTTTTTGAGCATTTACAGCCGTTATGCTGTCCGAGTCATCCCAGGTTTCTAAATAGTCTGAAGCATTTGCAAATCCCTCCTTTCCGTTCCCAATAATTCTTTGGACCAGATTAACCACACTAATTGCTGAGTTGAGGTACTTTATTTCCTCGAAATATATGTTGGAGTTATTATTATGACCCTAGGTGTCTTAGAGTACCACCTAGTACCCTAGCCATGCTTTGTGTTCCCAGTGTGATGATTTTGGTCATCTTCATTCTCGAAAGCATCCCGTGATGCAATTTAGTTTGTAGGAATTCTACTCCTATGTTTTGAACCCGAGACTCACCCTGACTACTTCATGTTGCTAGTGTGTGCTCGTTCCTTTAGGATATTAGTAACCTTTGCAATAGTCCTCGAGGTTCGTGGTATTACCTTCTTCCAAGTACCATGAGCTGTTTATGGCAGAAGTTCCTCGCTGAACCGAAAGATCACAACGAGAGTGCTCTTGACGAGTTCTTGATTCTATGTTGTGACTCTGCCAGTTCAACCTTTCTGCATGGGTTATCCGGAAGAAACCTGTTGAACTTGATTCGACATACTAATCTGCGCATCCACAACTCAGAAAATCATATGCTCCTTTGAATTGTCCCTCTTTAGTTGTCTTCTGACCTTCATCTATCAATCCTATAGTCAGGAGTATGTGTGCATTCGTTCATCGATGCCTATTACTCTTGTGGTCCGTCAAGCCATTCTATTCTGGAATGAGTAGGAGAAACAAACTCCAGTACCTCATCCATATCTAGGGTTGGGTCAAAGATGTTGTATTCCATAGATCAAAATGCCAATCCAGCTTCTGGACTGTTCTACCTTGAAGTATTACCTTCTTTATGTTAGGATTGTCATGAGAATTGCACCACCTCTTATGAATTCTTGACGCAGTGATACTTCTCGCCATCATTTTCATTTCTCGGTTCCGTGTTGTTGCAGCCGGAATGCCGACAGGTGAATCATGATGTGTGAACTCAATACTCCTACCAACTGTGTTGCTTGGTAGTTAATGGACAATAATTTCATTCTCAGTGTGTTGGTTCTTGAATCATCATTCTAAGACTGATTGTGCTACCTAGTCCTTATTTCCTGGTGCACTCTTCAATCAATGAGTTAGGATTTTGGCAATCCCTCGCTCTTCTGGTCATATCGTCTTGCCCTGAAAAGCAAGATTGTTCTCGAGCTTAGTAACATATCGGTGGTTCGTGATTCTCCGAATGTCTTCTCGGAGGTATCACCAGGATGTCACCTGACCGCTATGTTGAGCTCGTGATCAAGTCTGTTTTCGAAACCACCCTTTCTCCAAGAATCCGTGTTGGATACCCCTGAGCTGGTTGGTTAAGCTAAACAACAACTTGGAGAGTTGGAAGATGAAAGCTTGTCCGACTCAGTTCATTCCAAAGAGATATCTTTGTGTGCGTGGGTGTGTGTTGAAGAAAGATGATATCTTCATTGATTGGTCCTCGTGGTCAATTGTTGGATTTATTATCTTACCCCAAACCTTTGATTTGAGTATGGGCTATCATCAAATCAAATCAGAACCAACGATGTTCGTAATGTTGTCTTACTCATGGATTTTCCTCGAGCATACACCATTATATCTTTTGGGTCTGACCAATACTATCACCTTGTTCACATAGTTATGGAATTCCATCTCCATGGGAATCTGGATGAATTGTTGTTGAGCCCATCGACAACATCCTTATCTCCTCCATGATTTTGTTGAACATTAAGCTAGTGTTGGAAACTTCTATAAGCATTATCTTCATGTCCCGTTCATGAAGTCTATGTTTGGATGAAAGAAATGACTTCCTCTAATACATGTGCATTTGATGCAAGTTGCCGCCGTGAATTAGAGAAAGTTTGTTTTGCCTCCTCTGGAATCATCCCAAATCGTTCATGCATACATGTGAGGTATTCTGTGGTTTGGAGACTTGCAACCTTCATTCTATATGTGTCCCTAGCACACCAAGCCACTGATTGATTTGTTCAAGGAGAAGAAGTTCCTCTTTAAGAGCTAACCCGGGCTTAATCAAGGACTTCGTTATCCGCAATGATGGTTTCCCTCCTAAACTCGGTAGTGTTTATTTATAAGACTACCACATGGTCATGCTTGTCTTGGATAGTGTCGTGGATTTGTCACGGCAGATGTCCTTAGTGTCAGGACTTAGTCGTGAGGCCAACGCATCTATGTGGTAGCTTGAGAGGGGTTGAGTGGGTCGAGAGACGCAGGGCGGATCAACACGCAAGACAAGGGTTTTAGACAGCTTCGGGCCCCGGGAAACATCATCCCGTAAAAACCCTACATGCTGTTTGAGGCTAGGTCTCATTATCATCACGAGGGAGTCGCCGTAAACCAGCTCTCCTCTTTGTGTCTAGCCCTAAGATTGTTTCTTGTTGCCTGTAGCTTGTCCCTCTTTGGGGAGCCCTACCCCTCCATATATATGTTGAAGGGGCGGTTTACATGTGGAGTCCTATTAGGATTAGGACTAGTCTATCTCTAATACAAACCGGATACAAGTCCAGGTCTTAACTCCTTGTACGACAAATATTCCTCACGCCTTTCCTCTTAAACCGGCCCACCATAACATGAACCGGCCTTCTGTGCCTTGGGCCTTGTTACCATCTGTCCCGCCCGCCGGGTTACCAGTGAATCATAATGTTCAATCAGGTCTTGTAAACCGTCTGGTCTGTGCGGGTCGCTGGTGAATCGCCAAGTCCGGCCGGGTTATACTTCCGGCCGGTTTACGCCGTGGGGTATATCCGCGACATTAGCCCCCAGTTTAATTTGGATTTATCCATGTTAAACTGATCCTGTGAAAGAAACACACGAACAAACTTGACAGATTATGCTCCGGGTTAAGAATTCTTATAAACCGGCATCTGATCATCCTTAAATCCTTGTCATTTCCTCCTTCTAGAAAATCCGGGTCAACAAGCCAGCTTCATACTCAATTTGCTGACATTGGTTTCTCACAGAGAAAATTGTGAAGAATAATCCACTTGGGTCGGCCTTCAATGCTCTGATTTGACAAAAATATTGGTCTTCAAATATTCCGGGTCAAAGTTGTCGGGTTATAAAAACTGATAATTCCAGGTCATGATTGTTCCCAACATCGGTTCATGATTGTTGCCAATGCCGGTTCATAATTATTGATGATGCCGGGTTGTGATTGTTGTAAACACTGGGTCATAATGATTAGTGATGCCGAGTCAATCTGGTTTGCTCAGAATTGAAAATTGGGAGATATTTCTCCCTTATATCCATATTACCTATAGCCCCCAAGTCTTGAACAGAACAAAGTGATGATTTGAGACTTGTTTCCATATAATTACTGCCACTTTGAAGAAATCCATGTTCATATCAGTCATTAGTAAAAACTGAATACTCCATATATGTAGCCCCCAAGTGCCGGATTGTCTTGCTTGCAACAATCTGGGACTTGAAATTGCCTTATGCTCATAAAAACTTCAACCAGTGTAGCCCCCAAGGGCCGAGTCATTATGCAATAATGAGCAGGGACTTTGTAAATATAATCATGTAGACTTGAGCAGTGATGTGTAGCCCCCAAGGGCCGGCTCAGTAAAATAATATTGAGCTGGGACTTTGATATATACTTCGATGAAAATAACATCATATGATGTAAACCCCATCATGGGGCTTGAATCCATGTCCACAATTTAAGAGCCTTGTGCTTTACCAACTGAGTAGACGGGCCTGTCGGTGTCAAAACCGGCGGATCTCGGGTAGGGGGTCCCGAACTGTGCGTCTAGGCGGATGGTAACAGGAGACAAGGGACACGATGTTTTACCTAGGTTCGGGCCCTCTCGATGGAGGTAAAACCCTACTTCCTGCTTGATTAATATTGATGATATGGGTAGTACAAGAGTGGATCTACCACGAGATCAAGGAGGCTAAACCCTAAAGCTAGCCTATGGTATGATTGTTGTAATTTATATTGTGTCCTACGGACTAAAGCCCTCCGGTTTATATAGACACCGGAGAGGGCTAGGGTTACACAGAGTCGGTTACAACGGTAGGAGGTCTACATATCCGTATCGCCAAGCTTGCCTTCCACGCCAAGGAATGTCCCATCCGGACACGGGACGGAGTCTTCAATCTTGTATCTTCGTAGTCTTGGAGTCCGGCGGACGATGATAGTCCGGCTGTCCGGACACCCCCTAGTCCAGGACTCCCTCAGTAGCCCCTGAACCAGGCTTCAATGACGATAAGTCCGGCGCGCATAATGTTCGGTATTGCAAGGCGGGTTCCTCCCTTGAATAATCCAGAGAAGATCATGAACTCTAGGATAGTGTCCGGCTCTGCAAAATAAATTCCACATTCCACCGGAGAGAGAATAAAATGTACACCAGTCCAACCTGCTGACGTATTATGCGGCATGACACCACACTGCTGCCAAGCTTTTATTTGAATCGTTTTTTATTATACCACCTCAGCACGTTTAGCGAAGTGGTTCCGTTGGCACGTCATGTCGAAGCAGAGATCGTGGGTAACCCAACCGCGCCATTGATGGTGGCGCTTGGGGGATAAGCGAGCTTTACCAGGCTGGTGGGGGACGCATAGTCTCCGTCCGCCTATATATAAGGGATAAGGATTTACCTTCTCACCTACGCCTTCTTCCTCCTTTGCTTATCCATCTCCGCGCACTCAAGCTCCAACGCCCAAGCTCGCGCATCTCGCCTCGACCTTCTCCGATCATGTCCGGAGAGGGAGGCAAATGGTTGGCCTCCACCGTTAAGGAGGAGCACATCACCAAGCTGCGCACCGCCGGATACCTTTCCAGCGACATCGCGCATCGGCTGCCCGACGAGGGGCAGCTCATCCCCACCCCCGGGCCCCATGAGAGGGTTGTTTTTCTCCCCCACTTCCTCCGCGGACCGGGGTTTCCACTCCACCCATTCGTCCGGGGGCTCATGTTTTACGACGGCCTGGATTTCCACGATCTGGAGCCGAACTTCATCCTCAAAATCTCGGCGTTTATCGTCATGTGCGAGGCCTTCCTCTGCATCCGGCCCCACTTCGGCCTGTGGCTCAAGACCTTCAACGTCAAGCCAAAGGTTGTGAAGGTCACGCAAGCGGAATGCGGAGGCGCCATGTTGGGCAAGTTGCCCAATGTCCTTTTCGCTCGAAGGGGCCTTCATGGACTCCGTCAAGGGGTGGCAATCGGGGTGGTTCTACATCACCGAGCCGCGCGAGCCCACATGGGCGGCGGCCCCCCAGTTTAGATCTGGTATCCCCATGCAGCTCACCTCCTGGAAAGAGAAGGGCTTGTTGTGGGGCAATCCGAAGAAGCTGACGGGACTCCGAGCCTGTATCCAGAAGCTGGTGAACAATCAGCTCAAGCTCATCGACGTGGTCCAAGTCATGCTCATCCGCCGGATTCTCCCATGCCAAGAACGGGCATTCAATCTGTGGGAGTTCAATCCGAAACAGCACCGGGCGCTAAGCGGGCTCTTCGACATGACGTGCGAAGGCGCCTGGAGGGTGGTTTTTAAGGGCGCCAAAGCCCCCGCATCCGCGACGGAAGATCGCGGATTTTGCTCGCAGCATCCAGCTGACGAGATAAGTGATTCAACCCCTTTACGGGACACTTGTGGTAAATAGATTGATTCTAAGAGGGTTTCAATCTCTCTTTTCCTTTGGCAGGAATGGATGGAGAAGGCCGAGCAGCTCATCTGTCCGGCTCCCATGCCAGAAGACCCAGTGGACGCCCGTCTAGAGGGGCTGCTGGTTCCGGCACCGCACGTGGTGCCGGAGAAGAAGGCCAAGAAGGTGGCCACGGGGACTCGAAAGAGTTCCCGTAATCAGGTGTCCGTTGACGAGGCGGAATCCTCCCCCCAAAGACGAGGAGGAGGAAGAAGACTCTCTCCCAGAGGAGGGAGAGAAGAAGAGGCGGCTTCCCCGATAGGGGAGGCCGAAGGGTCCAAGAGGGGAAGGACTATTCCCCCGGACAGCTCTGCCAACATCGACGTTGGCGAGGAGGAGTGGCCTTCAAGGGCCAGGCCTCCGGCGAGATCGTAAGTATCCGGATCCCTGATATGCAATTTATTTTGTGTCACATAGTGTCCTACTAATGCCGCATACTGTCCGCAGTCCAGCCGATGATGATCGCCCCGCTTCATCGAGCGGGTCGTTGGCCCCGTCGGATGTGGATTCACTTCTGACTGCCTCTACCCCCCGTGCCGACGAGGGCGCCGAGGTGGGATCCCAGAGAGGGACCCATCAGGAGGAGGCTTCGGAGGCACCGCCAGGCAGCCTCCCGGACTTTGCGTCGGACTCTACATCGGAACCTTCAACGGTTCCAGAGTCCGGCAGGCGGCCCCTTCGCAAGAGGGGCAAGACTGTGACGCTGGCGGCCTCCGTCCAACCGGAGGCGCCGGACAACTTGCTGGAGGCGCTCAAAGGCGCTTCCATCGAGGAAGAACACTGCACTATCATGAGTGCGGTGATTCAGGAGGTTCAGCTCGCCAAGAGCGGGCTAACCGAAGGTTGCAGCAGCCTTCTAACAGGCTTTGAGGTAAGAAGTTATAATTATGTAATGTAATACCGCATAGACAGTAGCCCCTGATGCTCAGTTCGGTGTTCGGAAAGAAAAGCCGGACTGAGGATCTAAGAAGATATACGCAGGGTTGCTTAAAATATGTCAATATGGGTTTGCAGGTTGCGCTGCTGACCTCTGCCGCATTGACTGCGGAGGTCAGTGCGTTGAAGCAGGATCTCGAGCGGTCCGAGCAAGAGCTCGGCCATGCTAAGAAGCGGCTCGAGGACAAAGAAGGTGAGTAACACCACTTTGAATAGTTACCTTACAGAAAAGGATTTAGGTTGCAATAAAATTAACAAGGATAATATGAGTATTGCAGGGGCCACGAACGAGGTGGCAGCCCTGAAGGAGGCTGTGTCCACAGCCGAACGCAGTGCGGCCGCGGAACGGGTAGAGCAGGAAAAGCAGGAGGCACAGGTGGTGGAAGTACGGCAAGAGCTCCAGGCTCTCATGGAGAAGCATGAGAGCTTGGAGCATGACTCCAAGACTCGAGAGTCCAAGCTTGCCTCGGCTCTCGAAAGTGCCAAGTCCGCCAAGGCCGAGGCCCGTAAGGCCCTTCAGGAGATTGAAGATTTAAAGAAGATAGCGGCGGGTAAGGCATTTTTCATGGAAAGCAAGCATGTTAATGTAAACTACTTGACACTTACCCGCATTCGGAGCTCTCCAGGGACGTTTGCAGATCTGCCGCGCAGTGTATCCGATGCCGCCGCATTCTACCGTGGCGAGGAGGGGAGCTCAACAGAGAAGGTCTTCTGGTCTCAGTATGCTGAGGCCAGCCATCCGGTGCCCCCAAGCGACCAGTTGAAGCAGCTGGTCGAACTCCACAAGGTAGCTGAGGAGGCCATGAAGGGCCTTATAGTCCGGCTGTGGCCTGGACATGCCATGCCTGGGAGCTACTTCGGCCTCGTGCTGCGGCTTGTGGATGCGTGCCCCTGGGTGGAGGTCATCAAGCGCTCCGCCTGTATTGAAGGTGCTCGTCGGGCCCTTGCCCGCACAAAGGTGCATTGGGGCAGGCTGGATGCGGAGAAGCTTCTCACTGGCCCACCGCCACCGGGCAAGGAGTATCGCACGCCCGAAATGTATTATAAGATTGTCCTGAAGGGAGCCTGCGATATTGCGAATGAGTGCCCCAGAGATGTAATTTTTGAGTAAACTCGCTATGTATTATCCTGTGCGCTGAAAACTTTGTTCATGTGCGCCTTAAGCAACGCTTGTTTAATTTAAAATATTACCTTCTGTGCAGCCGTTTATGAAATCTGAGAGATGGCAAGTCGTTGGCTTCAGCCCCCGAGCCGCGAGTGCTGGGGTGTTCGGGATAAACTTGAGCACTCTTGTTCCCATTTTTGGGTCCATCTAGGGAGGCGCTCAACATAACGAACAAGGCAACCGGACTTATAATGCTTGAACACTCTCACTTAGCCATAGAGTTCTATAATTTTAAATTTCGGCGAAGCCCCTGGTATTCGGAAGACCAAATCCGGGGAGCTATCCACGCCTTCGTCGGACATTGTCCGGAACTTCGCTCGAAGCGGCGTGAGTCTTTAAGGACCCGAAAAGACCTCTCAAACAGCGACCAGTCTCTCGCCTTATCATGCCGGTCAGTTTTAGATTTCTCCACTAAGGCGCTCGCCCGGCTCAACCGGGGCGCAATCGCAGTGGTTCTCCCAGTGCCACCTTAGCTGACAGAACGGAACGTAAGGCACCAAAACGTGGGAGCCTGGCAAACCCAACTATTGACCCAAGACATGATGCGGAGTAGATTCATATAATGCTATAAGTTCGGGGTGCCGCACTTATGAAAGTGTTCGGACTTATCACGCCATGACGTGGGGAACATAAGCCCCTGGTGTATTAGGCCGTACCAAAATATACGGGTGCAAGATGTCATGTAATGAACATATATATATAAAGTAATGTAACTGCAGTCAAAAAGTGCTGCATTATTTATTAAAGGAAATCTGCAATGAGTGCGGACTGATACAAATAGTGCGGTAAGCAAGGGATTTGGACTAATTAAACATGTCCCCCTCCAGGGGTGAGCTGTGGACTTGGTGTATATAATCGAATTTAATGCTCGTAATTGAGACCACCTGATTGTTCGTCGCAGCCTTCTTTCTTCCCTGGCTGTTGCATCATGAGTTCGGCAGGTTCACCGCGGGACAGGGCCTCTGGTTAACGAAGTCCTGTGTATACAAAGAAGGAAAATAATAATAATAAAAAAGGAGGGAACGCTTGCGAGCCCCTGGTGTGGTCGAGCCGCACTCTAGGTCCATTGTGATCATGCCCCTTCCCTTGCGCCCATGGTATCTCCAAGGCGTAACGATGTACGCGGAGGGTTGTTCTTGCAATCATGCGAGGGCGGGGGTTAGGGCCGCATTGCTACGCGTGCTCTGATCGTGCCAGGTGGTCTTGGTTAGTATTGCTTCGGGCGCGTTTTGCTGTATCCGGCCGTTTAACGGCCGGACTCGAAATTTGCCTTGAAAGGCTGCTCTGTACTTCTGCCGCGAGAGCCGCTGTATGTTCCTCCATTCGGAGGGAGCGTTCTGTATTTCCGTTGACCGTGATGACTCCACGAGGGCCTGGCATCTTGAGCTTGAGGTATGCATAATGCGGCACCGCGTTGAACTTTGCAAACATGGTTCGTCCGAGCAGAGCGTGATAGCCGCTGCGAAACGGGACTATGTCGAAGATTAACTCCTCGCTCCGGAAATTGTCTGGGGATCCAAAGACCACTTCCAGTGTGACTGAGCCTGTACAGTTGGCTTCCACACCTGGTATGACACCTCTAAAGGTTGTCTTTGTAGGTTTAATCCTTGACGGGTCTATGCCCATCTTGCGCACTGTATCCTGATAAAGCAAGTTCAGGCTGCTACCGCCATCCGTCAGGACTCTCGTGAGGTGAAATCCATCGACGATTGGGTCTAAAACCAATGCGGCAAATCCGCCATGGCGTATGCTGGTCGGATGGTCTCTTCGATCGAAAGTGATCGGACAAGAGGACCATGGATTGAACTTCGGTGCGACTGGCTCCATCGCATAGACGTCCCTTAGTGCACACTTCCTCTCCCTCTCGGGTATATGGGTTGCGTAAATCATGTTCACCGTCCGCACTTGTGGGGGGAAGCCCTTCTGTCCTCTATTGTTCGGCGGTCGGGTCTCCTCCTCGTCGTCGCTGTTTAGCCCCTTGTCATTGTTTTCAGCAATTAACTTGCCTGCCTGCTTGAACACCCAGCAATCTTTGTTGGTGTGATTAGCTGGCTTTTCAGGGCTGCCATGTATCTGGCATAAGCGGTCGAGTATTCTGTCCAAATTGGACGGACCCAGAGTGGTTCTTTTGAATGGCTTCTTCCGCTGACCGGGTTTAGAGCCTCGGAATCCGTCGTTTACTGCCGTATCCTCCTTGTCATTGCTGTTAATGCGGCATTTATTTTTACTTCGATGTGACCTGCCATTGTTGTCCTTAGTATCCGGACTGCCAGAATTTTTACGGAGGTTGTTGCTGCGAGCTAGCCAGCTATGCTCTCCCGCACAAAAGCATGTCATTAATGATGTGAGGGCTGCCATGGATTTTGGCTTTTCCTGTCCCAGGTGCCGGGCTAGCCACTCGTCGCGGATGTTATGTTTGAAGGCTGCAAGGGCCTCTGCATCCGGACAATCGACGATTTGGTTTTTCTTTGTCAAGAACCATGTCCAGAATTGTCTGGCTGATTTGTCTGGCTGCTGAATTATGTGGCTGAGGTCATCGGCATCTGGTGGCCGCACATAGGTGCCCTGGAAGTTGTCGAGGAATGCGGCTTCCAGGTCTTCCCAACACCCAATTGACTCTGCGGGCAAGCTATTGAGCCAATGCCGAGCTGGTCCTTTAAGCTTGAGTGGGAGATACTTGATGGCATGGAGAGCGTCGCCGCAGGCCATATGGATGTGAAGAAGATAGTCTTCGATCCAAACCGCGGGGTCTGTTGTGCCATCGTAGGATTCGATGTTTACGGTTTTAAACCCTTCAGGGATTTGATGATCCATTACTTCGTCAGTGAAGCATAGCGGGTGTGCGGCGCCTCTGTATTGAGCAATATCACGACGCAGCTCGAGAGAGCATTGTCTGCTATGTTCGGCCCGGCCGGGGTTATTGTATCCGGCGCGATGGTATTCGTCGCGGGTCGTGGGGTGCCCTCGTGATCCGTAGATGGATCTGGATTGCCTTGCTTTGCCCTCCAATACGTCCCGTAAGTCCGGCGCGTTCCCTTTTGGCTTTGTACTTTTGGAGCGATGCCGGGGTACGGTGTTGGTTGAGGGCCTGGATGCCTCTCTGTCGCGACCATGTGGTGGTCCATTTGCCGTATCATGCGCTCGTGATGAAGGTATGTACGCTTCCTCCTCTAGTCGGGGGAGCAACTTGCGTCTTGGGTAGCTTTTGGAGGGGCGTTCGAGTTTATACTCTTCGGCCGCGAGGACCTCGGTCCATCGATCGGCCAGCAGGTCCTGATCAGCTTGAAGCTGTTGCTGCTTTTTCTGTAGGCTATTTGCCGTGGCGATAAGCCTGCATTTGAAACGCTCTTGTTCGACGGGATCCTCGGGTACGATGAATTCGTCGTCGTTGAGGCTTGCCTCGTCCTCGGAGGGAGGCATATAGTTATGATCCTCGACCTCTTTGTCTGCCGCCCTCTCATGAGGGCTTGCTTCTGCATCCTCCTGCGCTGAGTCTTGCTGGAGGGGATTATCTTCGGCACTCTCTAGGGTATTATTATCTCCTGTGCCGGAATCTCCATTCTTGCTGTGGCGGGATTTAGAGCGGCACCGCCGACACCGGCGCTTGGGCTGCTTCTTTAAAGAATCTGCCTCCACTACTTCTTCGCCGTCCCCGTCTTTTGGGGTGTCCACCATGTATATGTCGTATGACGAGGTGGTCTTCCAGTGCCCTGTAGGCGCTGGTTCCTGTTCGTCTCCGGCATCGTCGTCCATAGCGTCGATGTCTTCGGAGTCATAGTCTAGCATGTAGGTTAGATCGTCGACAGTGGCTACAAAGTGGGTGGTGGGTGGGCTCTGAATTTCTTCATCGTCCGTATCCCAACCATCCTGGCCATAGTCCGGCCAGGACTCTCCGGATAGCGAGAGATGCTTTAGCGAATTTAGGATGTCGCCAAAGGGCGAGTGTTGGAAGATGTCCGTGGCGGTGAATTCCATAACCGGCGCCCAATCCGATTCGATTGGTAGGGGCACGGGAGGTCCGGAGTCCGACAAGGAGTCCGGCACCTCGGACTCACGAGCTTCGCGAGGGACAAGGGTAGTGTTCGGCTCCATCGCCATGGAAGTTGGAGTCCCCGAGGCGGTGTCCAACCACCGGTCCTCGATCTGGGCGATCGGCTCCGGTCTAAGGGCCAGAGCGGATTGTTGTGCGGCCACCAAGGCACTGTTCGGTGACAGAGCTGGATCATGCCCATCGTAACAGTGCAGCACGCTCGGCTGTGGCTCGAGCCCGTCGAAGATCAAGTCCCCGCGGATGTCGACCATGAAGTTTAGGCTTCCGAATCTGACCTGACGGCCAGGGGCGTAGCTTTCGATCTGCTCCAGATGGCCAAGCGAATTAGCCCGTAGTGCGAAGCCGCCGAATACGAAGATCTGTCCGGGGAGAAAAGTCTCACCCTGGACAGCATTGTTGGTTGAAGATGCCATCAAGCCTATCGGTGACGACACAGAGGAACTCTCAATGAAAGCACCAATGTCGGTGTCAAAACCGCCGGATCTCGGGTAGGGGGTCCCGAACTGTGCGTCTAGGCGGATGGTAACAGGAGACAAGGGACACGATGTTTTACCCAGGTTTGGGCCCTCTCGATGCTTGATTAATATTGATGATATGGGTAGTACAAGAGTGGATCTACCACGAGATCAAGGAGGCTAAACCCTAAAGCTAGCCTATGGTATGATTGTTGTAATGTATGTTGTGTCCTATGGACTAAAGCCCTCCGGTTTATATAGACACCGGAGAGGGCTAGGGTTACACAGAGTCGGTTACAATGGTAGGAGGTCTACATATCCGTATCGCCAAGCTTGCCTTCCACGCCAAGGAAAGTCCCATCCGGACACGGGACAGAGTCTTCAATCTTGTATCTTCGTAGTCTTGGAGTCCGGTGGACGATGATAGTCCGGCTGTCCGGACACCCCCTAGTCCAGGACTCCCTCAGGGCCCTTCAATGATAAATGAAAATTTGTGTACCTTGAATTGTTGACAGGAGCAATTGGTAGCTCCCAAGGGCCAGCTCATTACGATGTGATGAGTCGGGTCTTCAATAAGGTGAGCAAACAATGACTTTGCATTAGCCCCCAAGTGCCATGGTGCATGCTGGCAGTGACATGGGACTTGCGTATTCGATGTAATCTCAATTTGAATAATGTAGCCCCCAAGTGCCGGGTCATAAGCCTGCAGCGACTCGGGACTATTCCTTTCATTGTAGAATAAATCATATCCTTTGATAAAATAATAGCCATTGCACTAAAGCGACTTTGAAAACCTCAATAATACTGGTTATTAATAACCATAATAAAAATCTAGCCATGTTGGCTATTCAAGATAATATAATCTGGTATGGAAAACCTTATTCATTCAATATCATAATGAAAATTCAGCCAAGTTTGGCTATTTGAATAATATAACCCAATGATTTATAAGCGCATGATTCCAATGGCGCAATCCAAATATGTACTGGCGACTTATAGTCCAAAGCCAGGCCGGGTTAACAATCACCGGATAATTTCTCATCATATACTGGCGACTTATCATCTTAAAGCCAGGCCGGTTTAATAAACACCGAATAATTTATCATCATGGTTTATTCAACCTGTCTGTGCATACAACAAGTTTAAAGTGTCCTGGCGGTTTACCGCTGGACGGGTCATAATGCCCAACATATAACCTAGGTTTATAACCAAGGCTGCACTTAAGAATAATCAAATATAAAATATATAATACCTGTGACATTGAATCACATCACTGGTTTACCAAATTTTTGTAGTAAGTGTGATAACCCCAATCTTGAATAAGAGTAATGATAACTCCTTTCATACTGTGCCGGTTTATGATAAAACTGTACCTGGTTGTGATAAATACCAGTTTAACCATACATAATACTGGCGAATCATAGTCAAACCAGACCGGGCGGATAGTCTCCGGATTATGATTTGATCATGTACTGACAACTTGTACTTGAAAGTCAAGCCGGGTTAATGAACACCGGTTTACTCCATATAAGATGGTAACATAAAATCAAACCGGGCAGATAGTCTCCGGATTAAGATTTGACCATGTTCCGCCAATTTGTAATTGACAGTCGAACCGGATTAACAATATCGGTTTAAAAAAAACGCAACAAAAATAATAGTCATTTAAGAAAAAGACTGAAGCAAAAGGCAATGATAAAACCGTTTGCAAGAAAAATGCTTTATTGAGCTGATCAGATGGTGTTACCATGGTCAGACAGGACCAAGCCCCCAATAGGTGTGGCGATGGTTCAAGTCAGCCAGGTCCCCAAATGAAACCGTGGCATTTATGCCGATCAAAAGGCATGGCAATGGTTCGGGTTCGACCAAGCCCCCAAGTGATTCTGTGGCCTTAGGCCGATCAAGAGGCGTGACTGGTTCAGACTTGACCATGTCCCCAAGTGATCTGGTGGCTTTCGCCTATCAAAAGGTGTTGCATTGGTTCGGACGCGACCAAGCCCCCAAGTGATATTGTGGCATTGCGCCGATCAAGAGGTGTGACTATGGTCCAGACATGACCAAGCCCCCAAGTGATCAATAACATGATAAGCCAATAAGGCATGATACCCATGTTTGACCGCGCATCATGGCAGCAGGTCCTCTTTGGCACCCTTTAACTTTTTGCAAGAGATAAATCCTTCTTGAGCCGGACGTTAAACCGGATATTGAGAGCTTCAAAGCTTTGTGGGAGACATCTTTCCCTTGAACCGGATTTTAAACCGGAATCTTCATTTTCAGCCGGAAATTTTCTGACGGCCATTAAACTCGAACTGGCAAGAAATTAATTCCTTTTTGAACCGGAAATTCTTAAACCGGATTTGAGAGCTTCAGTGAGACTGGCTTCCCTTGAGCCGGTTTTTAAACCGGAATCTTTTCTGATGACCCGGAACTTCTTCATTGAGCCGAGATTTTGTAATTGTCATATACTTTCTAAGCCGGAAATTTTCTGACGGCCTTCAAATAACAGTAGCCTCCGGGACCGGGTTATCTTTCCCTCCATTGTCCTGGGGTTTTTAAATTTGCTGAAACTGGCAAGACTTGTTGTGTCATATCATCGTAGCCCCCGAGTCTCAAGGTGACTCGAAGAGTTGGCTTGAGATTCTCCATATTTGACCGTCATATAAACCGACATAACTTGTATATCATTGGTGTTGATAGCATGATGTGAACCCACAGAAGGTTGAGGTGACTGCGGCGGGTTATAAATGATCCCGTATGAGCCGTGTCAGCAACTCGGCCAATGGTTCCTTCCAACTGGTGATTTGAAGCTAACCAAACTGTAGTGGCAACGACTTGTGTGCCTGTCCATTGAGCCATCCAGTGCAGACGACGGTTGATAGTATATGATAATTTGCCTCCTATTTGTTGAAAGAAAACCCGGGCTACCCAAGCTGTGACTTGCTCAAACAGTTCATGCAGACAGGTGCGGCCCGGTATGTTGGTGTAGACCAGGCTGCGAGAGATGGACGACAAAAACGACCGCAACATCAGAGGTGACTCGGATGGCCGCGACATTGTAAACCGGTGCGGATGAGGAAAATCGGCACCGGTGTTGTAAACCGGCTCGGACGGGCGAGTTAATCGCGGGCGCGGTCCCAGCAAGCTGATGTAAACCGGACCGTAAGGGCGGCGTCTTGCACACGTCCATTCTCCGTGTATTGTGACACGGACGAACACCGGGCAGGACGTTGCCAGCACGTGCTCCATACCCATGGTATAAACGACGTTTATAATGGATAACTATCCTACATATCAAAATATACGATCCAAGGAAATTGTTCTTTTGACAAAAACAATATGTGTCAAAAATAGACTTAGATAGATGTCACCTGATATGTTAAGCCGGAATTTATCCGCCATGGAGTTGATGGTCACCATGGTGAAGCTAAAATCAACTACGGATGAGTCAGCCGCGGGAGCAGACAAATGAACCGGCCACGGCGTTTGTAAGCCGGTGCGAACGAGGAGAGTCGGTAGCGGCGTTGTATACTGGTGCGGACGGGCGACTTATCTTTGTAATGAATATTGATCCTGCGAAAAAATATCACAAACCAGAGTAATCGTTTTCAAACAATTTAACCCATGCCGATAAAATATATGGAACAGATAGCACCTGGTTTGAGGGAGTCTCAGTGCATGTTTTTGCTGTGTACTGATTTTTGATGTGATGGTTTGTCCCTTGTGAGAGCTTTCTTGGAGGCCTTGCTGGCAGTATACTCTCAACTGGGATCTTCGTCTGTACCACTGTGCGCAGCACTTTGTTTCTTGGATTTAACTGATCTCCACATCAGGAAAAGGTAGCAACAGCAGTAACGGCCGTTGGGGCGTGGCTCGAGGTACTGTTGTGAGTCTCGTCAGTCTCGAACCAAGATTTGGCCAGAGTGACTGGATTTTATCTCCCTTGAAGGATAATTAATTTATACCTGTTATAGGAGACAATATTTCCAAAAAGCTGTATACACTAATGGACGCGGAGATGCTGAAGATGCCAGCCTCCATCTTTCTCAATTTTTGGCCGCCGCCTGCATTCGTTAGTATATACAGAGGAGCGCAGGGGAGCAGTATACTAGCATTTTACTCCTTAGAGCTAGCACGCGAAGGACTTGATGAAGCCTGCATGTATGTTGACTTGGTGCTCTTATGTTTGACCGATTGTACAAGCTCCGTTGTAGCCAGTCATGGGGTTGTACATGTAGATACCAAAGGAGCTCTTGGGTTGCATCTTGGCACATTGGTATATAAGTGCATGAAGAGGACGAGGCCTCGGAAAAATAGCAGCATGATTGCGGCAGCAATGAAGATCGCGGTCCATAGTTGTCCACCACAGAGGATCCAAGAAGATCAGACGAGCAGCAGTGACTTAGAACGAAACCATCTCGCCGCGGGGGCTTGACAATGGCAGCTTGGTGAAGCTGCAACTGCTGAGGCAAGTTGCCGCGGTTCGTCCGCGGCGGGTCACAGTGTTTGATTTGATCGGCCAAGGGCCACGGTGAAAAGGTGGAGCAAGGCGAAAGCAGTGACTATAGTAGTGGGCAGAAGCAATGACCGGCAAAGGCGAGTCGGCTGCAGAGACATGCTGGCAGAAGCCGGGGGCTAGCAGCGGCTAGATGGCAGCCGCGGCAAATGGCGACCCCAAACAGTGGCCGGTTTGGAAGCGACGATGGACAGCCGTGGCCTCGACATGCGGCAGCGGGCACGGCGGTTTAGAGGCGAAGCTGACTCAAAGGCAACATGAGTCCGCGGCTACCTCCAAACCCCCTCCGGGTCATGGTTGGTTTGACCGACTCGGTTAATGATTGAAGCTCCAAAAAAGTCTGATCTGTACCACGTGAGACAAAAGATCTATTCTTCCAAACCAGCCTTGACGACCAGGTGAGAAGTACTACTATTTTTTCAATTGATGATAACCTGACGGGAAAACGGCAGCAGCGAAACCTTGTCCTATCACAGGAGCAGTAGCTGTACTAGTTGATTGAAACTCGCGTAATCACTCGTGGCCCCCTCGGGACTTGAATCCTGGCCGAATCACTGGTGGCCCCATATATGTGGAGGCGCAGAGGAGTAGGGGAATCAGCGGATCCGTCCGTAACCTTGGAACGATTTTTCCGTATTGTACAATAGTTTGATTCCTTCGATATTGGACTTAGCATCGATAGCGTGTTCATAGGTTTGTAGCAGAACCAGCTCATGTTTTGGAGCTTGCTATCGTAGTTCATTTCCTGAGAATCTTGCAATGTCATCTCATCGATTTGTGTTGCAACCTTTCCTTTTCAGACATGCTGTCTGAAATATCATGTTACCAACCAGATCTGAATCTCAGGCCGATATGATGGTTGGAACATTCCCAACATTTGCATTTTGCTCCCAGCTTACGCCACCATTGTGCCAAATTCCATGGGCTAATTTTCTCAGCAGTTGTTGTCCAAGATCATCTTTGAAAGTGGACTTACCATGGGTCCAACAAGGTAGTCCACATCATCCATCCTAGTTTGAGTATGCCATTCTCCCGAGCTCCCTCTAACGATCGATTGTGATTGCCTTAGGCTGGTATAAAGAGTTTCAATGATCTCTGAATCAAAAGTAATTCTTTTTGCCACTTAAGGGAACAGTTCAACGGGTCATTTTTCCCAAGGTGCCCCGTTAAGGAATCATGGCAATTATTTCCTCGCCACCTTGACACCATCCACCATCTCTCTAAGTGTGGAATTGTTGCCTACCAAATTGAACCTTTATCATCCACTTCTTTCCATCACCCCTGATGTGTGTTTCATGTCTCAACTCAAGAGATGTTTTATGTCTCATTCCATGAGTTGATCTTCAGTGCTCAACCTTCGAGGAGATCGTCTCCTATAGAGTTCTTTCTGTTGTCATAATTATATGAAGATCTCGAAAGCAAAGATGTCAATGACAACATGAAGCAGTGGTTCAACATCTTCGAGAAGGGCAACTGGATCATGAAGATTATGTTAGTTTTCGTTCCCCCTTCATCCTACCCTACATTTAAATCTCGGGACGAGATTCTTGTTTAGTGGGATCTTCTGGATCTTCATGGGCTTCAACATAGTCGAGGGTGAACCGGGCCCTCCTGGCCGGTTTACACTCAGTAGCTATATCCTCAACAATAATGGTGTGTCCAAACGTTGTAATCGTACTTTATTGGATATGGTGCGATCTATGATGTCTCTTACCAATTTACCACTATGGTTTTGGGGTTATGCATTAGAGACAGCTGCATTCACGTTAAATAGGGCACCATCTAAATTCGTTGAGATGACACCGTATAAACTATGGTTTGGCAAGAAAACATAGCTGTTATTTCTTAAAGTTTGGGTGTGCGATGCTTATGTGAAAAAGTTTCCAAGTGATAAGCTCGAACCCAAATCGGAATAGTGCATCTTCATAGGATACCCAAAAAGAAACTGTTGGGTACACCTTCTATCACAGATCCGAAGGCAAGATATTTTGTTGCTAAGAATGGATCCTTTCTAGAGGAGTTTTTCTCGATAGAAGTGAGTGGGAGGAAAGTAGAACTTGATGAGGTAATTGTACCTTCTCCCGAACTAGAAAGTAGTTCATCATAGAAATCAGTTCCAGTGATTCATACACCAATTAGTGAGGAAGCTAATGATGATGATCATGAAACTTCAGATCAAGTTACTACCGAACCTGTAGGTCAACTAGGGTATGGTCCGCACTATAGTGGTACGGTAATCCTATTCTGGAAGTCAGGTTACTAGACCATGACGAACCTACAAACTATGAGGAAGCGATGATGAGCCCAGATTCTGCAAAATGGCTTGAGGCCATGAAATCTGAAATGGGATCCATGTATGAGAACAAAGTATGGACTTTGATTGACTTGCCCGATGATCGGTGAGTCATTGAGAATAAATGGATCTTCAAGAGGAAGACGGACGCTGATAGTAGTGTTACTATCTACAAAGCTCGAATTGTCGCAAAATGTTTTCGACAGTTCAAGGTGTTGACTACGATGAGATTTTCTCACTCGTATCGATGCTTAAAAGTCTGTTCGGATCATGTTAGCAGTTGCCGCATTTTATTAAATCTGGCGAATGGATGTAAAAACTACATTCCTTAATGGATTTCTGAAAGAAGAGTTGTATATGATGCAACCAGAAGGTTCTGTCGATCCTAAAGGTCCTAACAAAGTGAGCAAGCTCCAGCGATTCATCTATGGACTGGTGCAAGCATCTTAGAGTTTAAATATATGCTTTGATAAAGTGATCAAAGCATATGGTTTTATACAGACTTGCAGTGAAGCCTGTATTTACAAGAAAGTGAGTGGGAGCACTACAACATTTCTGATAAGTATATGTGAATGACTTATTGTTGATCGGAAATAATGTAGAATTCTCTGGAAAGCATAAATGAGTGTTTGAAAGGAGTTTTCAAAGAAAGACCTCGGTGAAGCTACTTACATATTGAGCATCAAGATCTATAGAGATAGATCAAGACGCTTGATAACCCACAAGTATAGGGGATCGCAACAGTTTTTGAGGGTAGAGTATTCAACCTAAACTTATTGATTCGACACAAGGGGAGCCAAAGAATATTCTCAAGTATTAGCAGCTGAGTTGTTAATTCAACCACACCTGGAAACTTAGTATCTGCAGCAAAGTGTTTAGTAGCAAAGTAATAAGATAGTGGTGGTAACGGTAACCAAAGTAAAGACAGCAAAAGTAATGTTTTTGGTATTTTTCAGTGATTATAACAGTAGCAACGGAAAAGTAAATAAGTGTAAACCAGTATATGGAAAACTCGTAGCCACCGGATTAGCGATGGATAATTATGCCGGATGTGGTTCATCATGTAGCAGTCATAACATAGGGTGACACAGAACTAGCTCCAGTTCATCAATGTAATGTAGGCATGTATTCCGTATATAGTCATACATGCTTATGGAAAAGAACTTGCATGACATCTTATGTCCTACCCTCCTGTGGCAGCGGGGTCCTATTGCAAACTAAGGGATATTAAGGCCTCCTTTTAATGGAGAACCGGAACAAAGCATTAGCACATAGTGAATAAATGAACTCCTCAAACTACGGTGATCACCAGGAGTGGTCCCAATTATTGTCACTTCGGGGTTGCCGGATCATAACACATAGTAGGTGACTATAGACTTGCAAGATAGGATCTAAAACAACATATCACTAGTGTAGAACCGGGCATTAGCACCGGTTCGTAAGGCCCTGTAGTGCCGGTTACATAACCGGCACTAAATTGTGGTCACTAAAGCCCCCCCCCCCTTAGTACCGGTTCAGCATGAACCGGTGCTAAAGGGCAACCACGTGGCACGAGCCAGCTCTGGGGGCCTGGAGCCCTTTAGTACCGGTTGGTAATACCAACCAGTACTATAAGGTTTTGGCGGTTTTTAGTTTTATGATTTCGTTTTCATTTAATTTTGTGTTTCCATTTTAATTCTTTTTCGTTTGCTGGTATTTTACGATACTACACATTGTACACGTTATGCATATATATATATATATGTATATATATATAAATAGAATTTCTAGTAGAACCAATCAAACATATATATATATATCATCAATGTCTCACAAACCACCATATTAATTAATTCACACATACAAACATGTATAGCTATATACAATTTCTCCTACATATGAATGTTGCCTTTGGAGCCAGTGGCATTAGCCTAATTGGTGCCTTCGGAGCACGATGACAATTGGAAGTGGTTTTCATGGGAGCGGTAGCGGGTAATAGAATTCTCCCTTCGGATTTATGACCTGGTCGAGCAAAAATCCTGCTATTTCCTCTTGAAGTGCTTCTACGCGCTCCGTTTCTATGAGCTTCTCCCGCACCTCTTTGAACTGTTAAGAAGGAGATCAATATGCATGTGTATTAGTTGTGTGACTAGATATCGATAATGGTGTAAAAATTATGAATAGTGTTCTGACAAGCGTACCCATTCCTGTCTTTGAGATCTGCTCCTTTTGGACGCCATCATGCGAATGTTCTGGCAAACGCAGAATGCACACAGATCAGTCCCTTGCGTCTTCTTCAGGGCCTTTACGAGAATGGAATTTGATTAGATAAAAATTAATCAAGCATGATAATTAAAGAGATGGCAGCTAGCTAGCTAGCTAGCTAGTACTACTTAATTGCTTACCTTGGGTCGAAACCATTTAAGCTTTTTTTTCCATTCGCCGGGCGTGACGGCGATGAACCTTGTCCAAGCCCTGCCCGCCGACAAAGAAAATGAATAAAGGGGTTATTAAATAGTTCATATCATGAAATGACGAACTAAATAGGCCGAGATATATAGTTAATAATGATTGAAATTACCTGTTGACTATCCCATACAAGATGTTATAGTCAGTTTTTTCTGAGATTAGTGAGTCCAGTACTTCAATTGTTCCGGCGTCAACTTTAATGATACACAAGACCCAGTGATATCTGCATGCACACACGTTTGCATGTCTTAATTAAGCGGGCATATGTAAGCAAAAACATGTAGCTAGCTAGTAGGCAAAAACAGAGAATTTGTAGTACAAGACAGTGTGACTCACTGGAAGTTGTAAGGAAGTAGTATATCTTCATTGTATTTGAGGCGCTTCAAGAACTCTAGCATGCTGTCCTCTACGTACTTTTGCTGACGTTCATTTATCTTCCATGTGTATTCATTAACGGTGTTTGGGTCAATGAACCCAATGCCAAAGCGTCCACCTTTTCTCATTTCATATATCTTCATCCTGCATAATACCACAGAAAAGAATATAGTGAGGATAATTACAGGTAATGATTGATCAAAAGGATCACTACAGCTAGCTTGAGACTTAAATTATAGAAAGAAATCACTTACAGACAATAGCAACTGACGATAGATTTGTCGAGTGCGTCTTGATTGTATAACTGAAACAGTTCTAAATACTCAACGGACACAGCTTTCTCATGGTAGTAATGGTCCTGCTTGACATTCACCATGAGGGACAATCGATCTGAAATCTTGGTAATGTTCATGTACCATTGATGCAATTCATACATTCTCGTTGGGAGGTTCTTGACCTTGTCTGGCGCGACCAAAGGTTGGCCCCGGACATATTTCCGTTTTACTTCATCCTCTCTAAGCAAAGGCATGGGCTCGATCTCGAGGAGTTGTCCAACAGTGATGTTGAGAACTTCAGCCTGCATTATATGCTCCTCCGTTATTACCACATTGCCCACCTCGGGAACATGCACTGTTTGCCCACAATAATATTGGGCGCGCGTACTGTCACCTGTTGTTGGCACAACAAGCGAGGGGATCGATTGCGCCGCCTGTTCTCCCAGCTGGGGAATGGTTTTCCCGCATTTTTTGGCAGCTGCTTCTTGTTTGCTCGATCCCGATGTAGACGTGCTCGCCTCCCTTTGTAGACGTGCTCGATTTAACTTCCTGATGTGGCGCTCATAGTCTGTGTCAACAGGCTTGGGAGCTGGTGGTTGAGCCATACGAATGAAGTGGTCAATCGTTTCCTCAGGCACTTTCTCCCTTGGCGGCGGTGGCGGTTTCGGTGCAAAATGGGCTTCCACCTCGGCCTTCGATATGGCTGTGATTTCCTCCTCGGACCTGTCATAAGACCTCTGCGGAAGAGGCTTGAGGCTTGGACCATATTTATATCGCTTGCCTCCGCCTGTACTTCCTGTACTACCTCGACTCGTACAGCTACGCACCATAGCTGCGGGGTGTCTCTTCTGCGATTGCTGAGGCGGCGGAGACGGCTGACGGGCCTGAGTTGGACGAGGAGGAGTGGCCTGAGGTTGTGCCGGACTTGGAGGAGGAGTGGACGTCTGACGCTGTGGCGGACTTGGAGGAGGAGGATTGTCCTGACACTTTGCCGGACTTGGAGGAGGAGGAGTGGCCTGACACTTTGCCGGACTTGGTGGACTTGCAGGAGCGGGAGTCTGCTGACTCGGTGGCGGACTTCGACGAGGACTCGGCTGACGCGGTGTCGGTGGCCTTCGAAAGATGATGCAATCCTTTTTCCATAGGATGATACGATGTTTGGCCTCTCCGAGAAAGCGCTCGCCGTCACCTCCAGCAATGTCAAGCTGTAGCCCCGAATATGGTGGGTCCACCACCTCATCAACCAAGACACGAGCATAGCCCGCTGGAATCGGGTTGCAATGGAAGGTTGCCTCGGGGGGATTTGTGAAAGCACAGCCGTCCGCCACCTTCATGGATATGTTCTTCATTTTGACGTGTAGCTCGCAGTTAGTGTTCTCCGTGATGTCATCCACGGGGTATCTACCCAGCATTGCGTCGTCCGGGACGGAACCCACGCTGCTTCTCGGCATGGATGGGCCGGTGCTATCCAATGCTGGATCATCCGCTAGCTGCTGCAGCTGCTGAGACCCCCTTTGATGGGTAAGTGAGTCGATCTGCTCCTGCTGCCGCTGGAATTTGACTGCCAATTCCGCTTGACTTGCTTCTAGGCCTTGAAGGCGTTCATAGTCCCGCTTCCTCTGCTCCTCCTCCATCTTCCTCTTCTTCTCCTCCGCAATCTTCTTTCTCGCACGGGTTCTGTAGTCGTTGTTCCAGTCTGAAAACCCCTCATACCACGGCATAGCGCCCTTGCCTCGTGTTCTTCCCGGGTGTTCAGGATTTCCCAGGGCACGCGTAAGCTCGTCGTTCTCTCTGTTGGGCTGGAACACCCCCGTTCGTGCCTCTTCTATTGCAACAAGTATCGCATCGTCGGCTCCCTTCAGACTTGCCCTCGTCGAAACATTGCCTGTCTCCAGGTCCAACTCCCCCCCATGCGCATAGAACCAAGTCCTGACCCTGGGGGGCCAGCTCTTAGTAGCCGGAGTGACACCTGCATCCTCCATCTCTTTCTCAGACTTATCCCACTTAGGCATTGCCACCGCATAGCCACCTGGCCCCAGCTTATGGAACTTATCCTTTTTTTCGGCATTCTTCTTGTTTATTCTCGACCGTTCCTTAGCTAATTCCGAATCCTTGAATTTCACGAAATCGTCCCAATGATCACGTTGGTTCTCCAGTGTTCCCTTGAATACTGGAGTCTTCCTTCCTCCCTTGACGTACTTGTTCCATTCACGATTCTTGTAGTTCTTGAATGCAATCGCCATCATCCTAAGAGCAGCCTCCTTGACTTTCTGCACATCTGCTTCTGTGAAATGATCTGGTAGGGTGAAATGTTCCATGAGAGTATCCCAAAGCAGATCTTTTTGATTCTTGTCGACAAAAGTAACATCTGGACGTGGCTTTGCTGGCGCTCTCCATTCTTGAAGTTTGATCGGGAGTTGGTCCTTCACAAGAACTCCGCACTGACGAACGAACTTGTCCGCAATCTTCTTAGGCGCTAATGGTTTGCCAGTAGGGCCGCATGCCTCGATATTGTACTTTACGCCCGGCTTCAACTTTTTGTTCGGGCCTCGTTTCGTCATTTTGCCTGAAGATTTGCTCGATCCGGATGGCTGAAAGAACAAAGATCGATTCGTTAATATATCTTCAAGTCATTTAAAACATGTGATGATCACCAGATGCCTGCTTATATAAATATATATACCTCGCCGGTGTTTGTTGTTTCAGGATCAACATGTTCTTCGTCATCGTCATAATCATAGTTCATGACTTCATCAATTTCGTCGTCGCGATCGAATATCATATCACCCTCTCCGGTGTTGTTTAGAAATTCGGAGCCGTCATAATCTTCTTCATTCTGATTATCATCTGGCCCGCGTATCATATCGAACATGGTCTGTTCTCCCTCTCTGTCGGTATTGTCTGCCATAGCTTTTGTTTAACTAATCCAAAAGAAATATAAAACAATTTAGTATTCAAATTACATCGTCTCGAATAATAGATATAATCTCGAATACATCGTCTAGAATAATAGATATAATCTCGAATACATCGTCTCGAATAATATATAATATTGAATAGTACATCACTGGCTATTAGCTAATAAAGATCGAATACTACAGAAGAATCTAGGACACTCGCGGTTCCTCCGGCGCGGGCGGTGGACACCCAAAGAGAAGGAACCCTCACAGGATCATAGCTGAAGTGAGATCCCCGAAGATACTGCCACGTATTGGAGAACCTGCCGCCCTCTAACGCAACCATGTAGCGATGGACGTGCTCGTCCTCCTCCCTGACACGGCGACGTACCACCTCCGGCGGGGCCGGGTCCCTCCGCACCGAAACTGGCCCACGCGAACGCCACCAAACGAGATCAGGGTCGACGACGGGACCCGCGGCCGGGTTCCTCATCAAGCGGCGCGCCCCTCCAAGCAGCACCTCCCAGTGCCAGCCCGGCGGAGCCCAGTCCCGGACATGGGTCGGCTGGACGTCGTCGCGGACGGGTCGACGGCGAGGATGCGGGCCGGGCATCGTCGAGAACAAATACTAGCTATATGCCCGCAAAAAGTAACATTTTTTTAATGATTGGATTTTGACAACTAAAATTTCTAACATTTCTATATAACACTAATTATGCTAATCTAAATAATCTAAATAACACTAAAATTTCTAACATTTCTAACATTTCTATATAACACTAATTTCTAACATTTCTATATAACAATAATTTCTAACTGATTAAGCACTAATTATATCCATCTAACATGCATTCATACATATATAATAGTGAAAAAATAATAATCTAAATAATCTAAACTAATTAAACACTAATTATCTAAACTAATTAAACATACAAAATAATAATCTAAATAAGCTAAACTAATTAAAGACTAATTATCTAAACTAATTAAACATGCTTGTGTGTGTGTAGGGGCTCGGGGCTGGAGGGCTCACAGCGGGCGACGGCGATGGCGAGGCGAGGCGACGGCGAGGAGAGGCGACGGCGAGGCAACAGCCGGGGCGGCGACGGCGGGGACAGCGCGATGGGGATGGGGACGGCGCGACGGGGACGGGCCCGGGGCGGCGACGGGGAAGGGGGTGGTGACGGGGACGGGGGCGGCGACGGAGACGAGCCGCGATGTCGGAGATGATCGAGGGCGGCGGCGACGGCGACGAAGACGACGGAATAGAGTAATGAAAATAGAGGGAAACTGAAATTTTCGTAGCAGTTGTATATATAGAAGGCACCTTTAGTACCAGTTGGAGCCACCAACCGGTACTAAAGGTCTGTTTTGGCCAGGCAAAGCGGCGGGAAGCGACCCCCTTTAGTACCGGGTGGTGGCACAAACCGGTACTAAAGGCCCCCCCTTTAGTACCGGTTTGTGCCACGACCCGGTACTAAAGGGGGTGCGCTGGCGCAGGTGCGGTGCGGAAGTTTAGTCCCACCTCGCTAGTCGAGGGGCTACCGCACTGGTTTATAAGCCCCAGTGCGGTAGCTCTCTCGAGCTCCTCTCCTAATCAGGCCTACTGGGCCTACCTGTCCTCCTCGCCTAGTGGGCCTACTGGGCCTTCGCGGGCCTGCATCCTGGCCCAACGAAAGGTTGTGTCGCTAGTCGTATGCAGGCCGCTTTGGCCCAGTAGGCGGGCTTTTTTTCTTAATTTTTTTTGCTTTATTTTTTTTGTTTTATTTATTTTTGAGTTGTTTTTTGCTGTATTTAGAGTTTCTTTGTGAATATTTTTGCTTTAGGTACAAAAAATTACAAACTTTCTGTTAGTGCCGGTAGATTTCAAATTTGAATAGTTTAAATTTTGAATTATTTGAAATTTGTGTGAATCACTAGTTTGTGAATAACTTAACTTTGAAAAAAGTTTTTTCAGTGATTCTTTTTTCTTATGTTTAATATTAGTGTGTTTTATCATTATATTCAATTTAGTAATGCTTAGGTTATTTAAAAAATGAAATGCCTTTGTAACAGTTCAGTTTTCGTCGGAAACCCTGATACTTCGAAAGAGATTGTCCATTTTGTACACGAAGTGCATCCAGTTTTTGCCGTAACCCTCTCTACTTTCTTGCACATGCTATTTGTATGAAATTATGATACCATGCCAACTTTCAACCTTTTCTGAGTTCATTTGAATTGCTTTTCAATTTCAGGGTCATTTAGCTGGAAAAAAATCAGTAAATGCATGAAAAGAATTTGTTTGCACATAAAATTTCTTCGCGTTTCAAATGCCAAAACACATAACTACCCTAACTATTACAGACATTCCCTCCTGGGTGTGAAACACAGAAGAAAGTGATGATAGTGAAGCCGATCACATCCCAGATCTTTGGGTGTGAAACTTTTTCTTCGCGTGTGTCCCTTTGCGCCGTAACCATGGAAAATCTTCATCATTTAACGGGATGCTCGGGTCAATATTCACTGTGAATGGAGCAATTTCATCAAACTTTTCATAATCTTCTGACTTGTCTGTCTTGTCATCCACTCCCACGATGTTTCTCTTCCCAGAAAGAACTATGTGCCGCTTTGGCTCATCGTACGATGCATTCGCTTCCTTATCTTTTCTTTTTCTTGGCTTGGTAGACATGTCCTTCACATAGAAAACCTGTGCCACATCATTGGCTAGGACGAATGGTTCGTCTGCATACGCAAGATTGTTGAGATCCACTGTTGTCATTCCGTACTGCGGGTCTTCCGTTACCCCGCCTCGTGTCATATTGACCCATTTGCACCGAAACAAAGGGACCTTTAAACCACGTCGATAGTCAAGTTCCCATATGTCCTGTATATAACCATAATATGTTTCCTTTCCCGTCTTGGTTTCTGCATCAAAGCGGACACCACTGTTTTGGTTGGTGCTCTTCTTATCTTGGGCGATCGTGTAAAATGTATTACCATTTATCTCGTACCCTTTGAAAGTCATTATATTCGAAGATGGTAACTGGGACAGCAAGTACAGGTCATCTTCAATAGAGGTGTCATGCATGGTACGTGTCTGCAACCAGTTGGCGAAACTCCTGGTTTGTTCACGTGTAATCCAGTCATCAGACCGCTCCGGGTGTTTGGAGCGTAGCAAATTCTTGTGTTCATCCATATACGGAGCCACCAAGGTGGAATTCTGTAGAACTGTGTAGTGTGCTTCAGTGAGAGAATGTCCGTCCATACATATTATTTGTTCCCCTCCTAGCGTGCCTTTTCCATCCAGTCTGCCCTTATGCCGCGATTCAGGAACACCAATCGGCTTAAGGTCAGGAATAAAGTCAATACAAAACTCAATGACCTCCTCATTTTGATGGCCCTTGGAGATGCTTCCTTCTGGCCTAGCACGGTTATGAACATATTTCTTTAAGACTCCCATGAACCTCTCAAAGGGGAACATATTGTGTAGAAATACAGGACCCAAAACGTTAATCTCTTCGCATAGGTGAACTAGGACGTGCGTCATGATGTTGAAGAAGGATGGTGGGAACACCAACTCGAAACTGACAAGACATTGCACCAAATCATTCTGTAACCTTGGTATGATTTCTGGATCGATTACCTTCTGAGAGATTGCATTGAGAAATGCACATAGCTTCACAATGGCTAATCGAACGTTTTCCGGTAGAAGCCCCCTCAATGCAACCGGAAGCAGTTGCGTCATAATCACGTGGCAGTCATGAGACTTTAGGTTCTGGAACTTTTTCTCTGCCATGTTTATTATTCCCTTTATATTCGACGAGAAGCCAGACGGTACCTTAATACTGAGAAGGCATTCAAAGAAGATTTCCTTCTGTTCTTTGGTAAGAGCGTAGCTTGCATGACCCTGATGTATGCCGTCTTCTCCGTGCATACGTTGCTGGTCCTCCCTTGCCTCAGGTGTATCTTTTGTCTTCCCATACACGCCCAAGAAGCCAAGCAGGGTCACGCAAAGATTCTTCGTCACGTGCATCACGTCGATTGCGGAGCGGACCTCTAGGTCTTTCCAATATGGCAGGTCCCAAAATATAGTCACAGGCCAGGTGCTATGGTTGCTGCTCTGCTCCCCAAAAGGATTAATGCCATCTGTGCTTAGACCAAACCATACGCTCCTTGCGTCATCTGCAAACTCCTTTCTGTACTTTCTTTCGATTTTTCTCCACTGCGACCCGTCAGCGGGTACTCTCAACTTTCCGTCTTTCTTACGGTCTTCTCTGTGCCATCGCATCGCCTTGGCATGCTCTTTGTTTTGGAACAAACGTTTCAACCGTGGTATTATAGGAGAATACCACATCACCTTGGTAGGAATCTTCTTCCTGGGGCGCTCGCCCTCGACATCACCAGGCTCATCGCGGGTGATCTTATAGCGCAATGCACCACATACCGGGCAAGCGTTCAAATCCTCATATTCACCGTAGTAGAAGATGCAATCATTAGGGATGCATGTATCTTCTGCACCTCTAACCCTAGAGGGCAGACAGCCTTCTTTGCTTCGTACGTACTCTCGGGCAATTCGTTGTCCTTTGGAAGCATATCCTTTATCATTACCAGCAACATTCCAAATCCCTTGTCAGATACACCATTCTCTGCCTTCCATTGCAGCAATTCTAGTGTGGTGCCCAGCTTTTTCTTGTCACCTACGCAATTCGGGTACAACAATTTTTTGTGATCCTCTAACATGTGCTGCAACTTCTTCTTCTCCAAATCACTTGCGCAGTTTCTCTTTGCATCGGCAATGGCCCGACCTAGATCATCAACGGGCTCATCTGATGCCTCTTCTTCAACTTCTTCTTGCATTGCCGGCTCAGCTTCTTCCCGCATTACCAGCTCAGCTTCTTCCCCCATTGTTGTATCATCGTATTCAGGGAACCCATGGCCAGGATAGCTGTCGTCGTCCTCTTCTTCTTCATTGTCTTCCATCATAACCCCTCTTTCTCCGTGCTTGGTCCAAACATTATAGTGGGGCATGAAACCGGACTCAAACAGGTGGACGTGAATGGTTCTTGACGTAGAGTAATTATGACCATTCTTACAGCCAGCACATGGACAAGGCATAAAACCATCCGCCCGCTTGTTTGCCTCAGCCGCAAGCAGAAAAGTATGCACGCCCTCAACGAACTGGGGAGAGCATCGGTCATCGTACATCCATTGCCGGCTCATCTTCATTACACAACACCGAATAGACCAAATTAATACAAGTTCATACATAAAGTTCATACAACACTTAAATGCAACAAACAAATAACTCTCTAGCTAAAGCATTTAAATGCAACAACAAATGCGATCAAGATCGCAACTAAGGTAACAATTGATCCAACAGCATAATGATACCAAGCCTCACTATCGATGGCATATTTTCTAATCTTTCTATTCTTCAAGCGCATTTTCTCCATCTTGATCTTGTGATCATCGACGACATCGGCAACATGCAACTCCAATTCCATCTTCTCCCCCTCAATTCTTTTCAATTTTTCTTTCAAGTACTCGTTTTCTCTTTCAACTAAATTTAACCTCTCGACAATAGGGTCGTTGGAATTTCCGGTTCACATACCTCCTAGATAAAAATATCTATGTCAACTTGATGGGCATAATTTGTCATAAACACGAAATGCAACAAATAGTTTTAAAAGAGAATATACCACATCCGAATCATAACAAGGACGAGGGCCGACGGGGACGGATATCAAAACCATGGCACTATGTATAACAAACAACGTATGGGTAAGATAATTATTACATGATTAACTATATATCCAAATCACACAAACATCAATTTTTATATAAAATTTCATGAACAAGAGGCTCACCACAAGGTGGTGCCGGCGACGGGACGGTGCGGGCGATCGACGGTGGTTACGACGGAGATTTAGAAGGCACTAAGTAAACCACACCTACATATGCAAACTAAGTGTTATTTTTGACCTCAAATTGCATATAAATCAAATACTAGCACATATATATATTTCCTCCCAAATTACTAAACTCACAAATTAGTAACTATATAAAGCATTGCAAGAGCTAATCTAGCAATGAGAGATGAAAGGACAAAGTTGCTAACCTTTGTGATCACTTGAATGGATGGGGGCCTTCAAATCTTGACAAATTTTGGGCAAAATGTGTGATGAGCTCGAGGGGAGAAGAGGAAGAACAGAGAGGAGAGGAGAGGGGAAAGGGGGAAGAACAGAGCAAGCTGGACGAAGGGTTTATATGCAGGAGGACCTTTAGTACCGTTTCGTGCCACGAACCGGTACTAAAGGTGCTGGAGGGGGCCCAGACTGACAACATCCTGCCACCACCCTCATTAGTACTGGTTCGTGGCACGAACCGGTGCTAAAGGGTAGCCACGAACCAGTACTAATGAGAGCGGCCCGGCTAGCCATTGGAACCGGCACTAATGTATACATTAGTGCCGGCTCTAATACAAACCGGCACTAATGTGCTTCACGTTTGACCCTTTTTCTACTAGTGTATATTCATGAAAACATAATAGATGCAAATCTGAAATCATGGCACTCGGGCCCTAGTGACAAGCATCAAGCATAGCAAAGTCATAGAGACATCAATCTCAGAACCTAATGGATACTAGGGATCAAACCCTAACAAAACTAACTCAATTACATGATAAATCTCATCCAACCCATCACCGTCCAGCAAGCCTACGATGAAATTACTCACGCACGGCAGTGAGCATCATAAAATTGGTGATGGAGGATGGTTGATGATGACGACGGTGATGAATCCCCCTCTCTGGAGGCCCGAACAGACTCCAGATCAGCCCTCCCGAGAGAGATTAGGGCTTGGCGGCGGCTCCGTATCGTAAAGCGCGATGAAACTTTCTCTCTGATTTTTTCTCCCCAAAAGCCAATATATGGAGTTGGAGTTGGCGTCGGAGGTCCACCAGGGGGCCCACGAAGTAGGGGGCGCACCGAGGGGGGAGGGGCGTGCCCCCACCCTCGTGACAGGGTGTGGGCCCCCTGGTCTTCATCTTTGGCGATGATTTTTTATTATTTATTCTAAGATATTCCGTGGAGTTTTAGGTCATTCCGAGAACTTTTATTTTCCGCACAAAAAACAACACCATGGCAGTTCTGCTGAAAACAGCGTCAGTCCGGGTTAGTTCCGTTCAAATCATACAAGTTAGAGTCCAAAACAAGGGCAAAAGTGTTTGGAAAAGTAGATACGACAGAGACGTATCAACTCCCCCAAGCTTAAACCCTTGCTTGTCCTCAAGCAATTCAGTTGACAAACTGAAAGAGAAAAAGAAAAACTTTTACAAACTCTGTTTGCTCTTGTTGTTGTAAACATGAAAAGCCAGCATTCAAGTCTCAGCAATTACTATGAACTAACCATACTCACAATAACACGTAGGTCTCACAATTACTCGTATCAATAGCATAATCAGCTAGCGAGCCATAATAATAAAACTCGGATGACAACACTTTCTCAAAATAATCATAATATGATATAACAAAATGGTATCTTGCTAGCCCTTTCTGAGACCGCAAAACATAAATGCAGAGCACCTTTAAAGATCAAGGACTGACTAAACATTGTAATTCATGGTAAAAGAGATCCAGTGAAGTCATACCCAATATAAACCAATAATAATGAATGCAAACGACAGTGTGCTGTCCAGCGAGTGCTTTTTAATAAGAAGGGTGATGACTCAACATAAAAGTAAATAGATAGGCCCTTTGCAGAGGGAAGCAGGGATTTGTAGAGGTGCCAGAGCTCGGTTTTGAACTAGAGATAAATTATATTTTGAGCGGCATACTTTCTTTGTCAACATAACAACTAAAAGACGACGATATCTTCCTTGCTAAACAGATTATAGGCGGTTCCAAAACAGAATGGTAAAGTTTATACTCCCCTTCCTCCACAAGCATCAATCCATGGCTTGCTCGAAACAACGAGTGCCTCCAACATTCAACGGGTCCCAAGGGGAGTTTTGTTTGCAGTTATTTTGATTTAGTTTGCACGAAGCATGGGACTGGGCATCTCGGATACCAGCTGAGGGAGTCCTGGACTAGGGGGTGTCCGGATAGCCGGACTATCATCATCGGCCAGAATCCAAGACTATGAAGATACAAGATTGAAGACTTCGTCCCGTGTCCGGATGGGAATTTCCTTGGCGTGGAAGGAAAGCTTGGAGGTACGGATATGTAGAGCTCCTACCATTGTAACCGACTCTGTGTCTATATAAACTGGAGGGTTTTAGTCCGTAGGATGAACAACCATTACAACAATCATACCATAGGCTAGCTTCTAGGGTTTAGCCTCCTTGATCTCGTGGTAGATCCACTCTTGTACTACCCATATCATCAATATCAATCAAGCAGGAGTAGGGTTTTACCTCCATCGAGAGGGCCCGAACCTGGGTAAAAACATCGTGTCCCTTGTCTCCTGTTACCATCCGCCTAGACGCACAGTTCGGGACCCCCTACCCGAGATCCGCCGGTTTTGACACCGACATTGGTGCTTTCATTGAGAGTTCCTCTATGTCGTCACCGATAGGCTTGATGGCTTCTTCAATCAACAACGCCGTCCAGGGTGAGACTTTTCTCCCCGGACAGATCTTCGTGTTCGGCGGCTTTGCACTGCGGGCCAATTCACTTGGCCATCTGGAGCAGATCGAAAGCTATGCCCCTGGCCATGAGGTCAGATTTGGAAGCCTAAACTTCACGGCTGACATCCGCAGAGATTTGATCTTCGACGGATTCGAGCCACAGCTGAGCGTGCCGCACTGTCACGATGGGTATGATCTAGCTCTGCCGCCGAACAGTGCCTTGGAGGCCGCACACGAATCCGCTCTGACCCATAGTTCGGAGCCGATCGCGCAGATCGAGGACAGGTGGCCGGACACCGCCTCGGGAGCTGCAACTTCCACGGCGAGGGAGCCGAATACTGACCTTGTCCCTTACAAAGCTCGTGACTCCGAGGTGCCGGACTCCTCGCCATACTCCGAACCTCCTGCGCCCCTATCAATTGAATCCGATTGGACGCCGATCATGGAGTTCACCGCTGCGGACATCTTTCAGCACTCGCTCTTTGGCGACATCCTGAACTCACTAAAGCATCTTTCGTTATCAGGAGAACCCTGGCCGGACTGCGGTCAGGATGGTTGGGATGCGGACGACGAAGAAATTCAAAGCCCACCCACCACCCACTTTGTAGCCACTGTCGGCGATATAACTGACATGCTAGACTACGACTCCGAAGACATCGACGGTATGGACGACGATGCCGGAGACTACCAAGAACCAGCGCCTACCGGGCACTGGAAGGCCACCTCAGCTCATGATGTATATATGGTGGATACTCCAAAAGGGAGCGATAACGAGGAACAACGGGACACGGCAAAGGATAATTCCCCGGAAAAACAACCAAGACGGCGACGCAAGCGCCGCCCCAAGTCCCGCCTCGATAACAACAGCACCCATAATGACCCAACCATAGAGCAGGGCAAGCCAGGGGGCGACGAACATGCAACCAAGCAACCATCCGAGCAGGACGAATCGGATAATCAATCCATGCCCGGCGAAAACAACAGTCCAGATGACCTCACGCCGGACACACCACCGGAGCATAAGAACCTTCACAAAAGACTTGTCTCCACTGCAAGAAGTCTGAAGAAGGAAAAACGCAAGCTCAAAACAGCGGAAGACATACTCAGAATGAGGTGGAGCAAAGTACTCAAGACCGCGGACAAGTATGGCAATGGCCACCAAACAAAGAGCTACCCGAAGCGCAAGCTGCTGCCACAATTCGACGAAGAGGCCATAGAGCCCCCATAGGCAAAAAGGAAAGAGGCCGCCTGGCCGGATAGACGACCAGATGACAGGCCAGGAGCGGCAAGCGGCGCCGCACATAAGCCAGCACATGACATATACAAATATCTTCACAAAACAGATGGCCCGGTCAGGTCCATTTATGGGCCAAAAAAGAGGGCCCCAGGAAGCAACACAACACGCCGCATGCTTGAAGACAACGACACGCCTAAATACAGGGCGCCGCACACCCACTATGTTTCACCGATGAGGTGCTGGATCATGAATTTCCAGCGGGATTCAAACCCGTAAACATAGAGGCATACGACGGAACAACAGACCCCAGAGTCTGGATTGAGGATTACATACTGCACATACACATGGCTAGAGGAGATGATCTCCACGCCATAAAATATCTACCCCTCAAGCTCAAAGGGCCAGCTCGGCATTGGCTCAAAAGCCTCCCAGAAAATACTGTTGGAAGTTGGGAAGAGCTCGAGGACGCGTTTAGAGCAAATTTTCAAGGGACTTATGTCCGACCTCCGGATGCAGACGATTTAAGTCACATAACTCAACAGCCCAGAGAGTCAGCGTGCAAATTCTGGAACAAGTTTCTTACCAAAAAGAACATAATAGTCGACTGTCCGGACGCCGAAGCCTTAGCAGCTTTTAAACATAATGTCCGAGACGAATGGCTCGCCAGACACCTCGGCCAAGAGAAGTCGAGAACTATGGCCGTGCTAACAAGCCTCATGACCCGCTTTTGCGCAGGGGAGGACAGCTGGCTAGCAAGATGCAGCACCAGTGACCCGAGTACATCCGAGATCAGAGATGGAAACAGAAAATCATGGCGTAGAAAGGACCAGCGCCGAAATAAAGAAAAAAGCCCAAAGAATACGGCGGTCAACACCGGATTCAAAAGCTCGCTGCCGAACAACAAAACACTGCCTCTTAAGGACAACAATGAAGAGCTATCGAACTTAAACAAAATTTTGGATCGGATATGTCAAATCCACAGCACCTCCGGAAAGCCTGCAAACCACACCCACCGAGATAGTTGGGTCTTCAAACAGTCCGGCCGACTCAAGGCCGAACACAAGGGGCTCGACGCGCCAAGCGAGGATGATGACGAACCCCTCCAGCAGAGCGCCGGAAAACAGAAGACTTTCCCACAAGAAGTCAAAATAGTAAACTCACTGCATGTGATAACATGGAACAACAACGCGGCACCCTCCAAAGTAGGTGTCGCACGGCCCACCCTAGAGGAACCCCGAGATTGGATGTCAAAACCAATTACTTTCGACCACCTGGACTATTACAGAAGCATTCGAAACGCATGATGGACTGCTCTGTTATTGGATCCTATAATCGACGGACTACAATTTACACAAGTCCTGATGGACGGCGGCAGTGATTTAAACCTGCTATATCCGGACACAATCCGCAAGTTGGGGATAGACCGTACTAAAATTCTCCATAGCCGCACTTCCTTTAAAGGAGTGACACCAGGCCCTTACGCCAAGTGCACGGGCTCCTTACTACTAGAAGTTGTGTTCGGGTCACCCAACAACTTCCGACGCGAAAAGCTAATCTTTCATGTCGCCCCATTCAAAAGTAGCCATCAAGCACTATTGGGACGTGAAGCTTTTGTCCGCTTTAATGCAATACCACACTACGCGTTTCTTACACTTAAAATGCTCGGTCCACGCGGCATCATCTCATTAAAAGGTCGTTCAAGACCCCGGACACGGCTAGGCGAGTCCGGCATAAATAAGCCAGGGGCTCCCTAGCCGCACACCCCTTTACAAGGGGCTGTGTGTATGAGCTAATATAAGCTCAGCTTTATTCATTCATTCATATTTCGATTTTTAATTCATTTTTTGCACAATTACTTTTCAAACTAAGTTCCTCTCTTTTACAGATGAACAGCGTGTTACACCCGTCCAGGATACAGCACAACGGAGACACAAGCGCAGGCGTGCAGTAGGGACCCATTGCAAGGATTCTTTTTAGATTAAGACCCTGCGTAAACCTTTTTTACTATCTATTGTTGCTATATATCCCCTGGTTTTTCATTATAACCAGAGAGGAGACTGACGTTTTGGCATCGGCCGCGTCAGAGGACCTTGCGTGTACCTGGACACTAGGGGCTTAGGGCATTGTTCTGCCCTCTATCATAAAGACCGAATACCTTAGGGAGTGTTCGGCGTCTCGAGTTAGGCCTTATATGCATCCGCTCCGAATCATGTCTTTGGTCAAATGTTGGGTTTGCCCGGCTCCTGTGTTTTGCTGCCTTACGTTCCGTATCATCGGCTAACGCGGCACCAGGAGAACTACTGCGATTGTGCCCCGGTTTGGCCGGGCGAGCACCTCAGTAGAGAAAGCCAAAAAGTGATAGTCATGATACATCGAGAGACTGGTCAACCACTCGATCGACTACCGGAATGTTTAGAATTCCTCAGCTTTGACGAAGGACCATTTCCCGGTCAGGCACATACGCGCCCCGAATTCGGAGAGCGTGGTGCCCCTAGGGGCTATATCGTAGCCCCACCCTCGAACTCCTATGGCTAAGTGAAAGTGATAAAGCATTATAGTCCAGTTGCCTCGTTTGCTACGCTACCACCTCCTTCACAGGACCGAGACGTCGGATTAAGTGTGAAAATGCGCTATTTTTGCGAACACCCCCGCACCTTGTGCGTGGGGGCTGAAGCCGACGACTGTCATCTTTCAGGTTATACACACGTATACATAAACGGCCGCACAGGAGATATTTCAATACTTGAACGCACAAGTACCAAAAAGCGCTGACATCATAAACATCGTTTTACAAACCAAAACATTCATTTGAACATGACATTTTTGAGCACTGCGACTCTATTACACGAGCACCACGCAGAACTTCCCCAAAATAGTGCTCGGCGGGTAACCGGCTCTCGTCCGAACCCTGGGTCGCAACAGCGGTGGCATCCATCTCTGTCCAATGTGTCTTCACACGGGCGAGGGCCATCCGTGCACCTTCTATGCAGGCCGACCGCTTCATCGCCTTGATATGCGGCATCGCCCCAAGAAATTGCTGCAATAAGCCAAAATAACTCTTCGGCTTGAGCCTATCCGGCCAGACATGAGTCACGATATCCGTCATGGCAAGTCCGGACAATCTATTCAGCTCAGCCCACTCGGCCAACCGATCGGTCAGCGGAAGTGAATGCTCCGGACTATGGAATTGAGACCAAAACAGCTCTTCCGTCTTGTGATCCTCCTGACTTCGAAAGTACACAACGGCATCTGCCGCACTCGCCGCTAAGTCCACATAAGGATCCTCCGGACCCCACAGCTGGCCAAGATGAGCATACTTCGGATCTGTAAACCGCCTGCGCAGCAGAAAGGGCTTGCCAGCCACAATATCTCCGGCCTGGCGCAGCTCCTCCTTTATAGCCCTCATTGCAGAACAGGCATCCTTGGCTTTGGCGGTGGCCTTCTTCAGGCCTTCCTGCTCCGCTCGGCGTTCTTTTTCAAGAACCTCATAGCGGTCGGTAATATCTTTCAACTTCACCGCCATTTCGGCCATCTCCTCCCTACTTCGGCAGTGAGCAGCCTTCTCGGCTTCTAGCTCTTCGGCCGCCCTCGAGGCAGCCGCATCACTCCTTCTAGCCTGCTCCTTGGTTCGAGCAAGTTCGACCCGAAGGCTCTCCACAACAGCGGCACCATCTTCATTGAGCACACATGTTGTAAGGAGTGGGCTTCGGCTCCCTTACTAGGTGACCAAGAAAAAAAACATACCTTGTGACTCGTCAAGTCGCTTATTGACCAGCGCGATGTCCGCATCCGCAACGTCAAGTTGCCGTTTTAGTTCAGCAACTCCATCAGTTCGGCTGGCCACCGGACTATCCGCCACCTGCAACGTCAAGTTGCCGCTTTAGTTCGACAACCTACCGAGTCTCAGGGGCTACTATCTATACAAGGCGCACTTTTATGTGCCAAACTGTCAAAAGGTACGCCATTTTTACGTACCTCAAACCCCGCCAGCAAGCTTCTGACGGCATCATGCAACCCGCCTTCGGCGGACGAAATTCTTCCAATCACCATACTCATCAATGTACGGTGATCTTCTGAGATAGACGCCCTCTCAAGCAGATCCTTCAGCTCCCCCGGCCGCATGCCATCCGGTGCCGAACTCTTTGGCCCCGCCGGACTCGGGGATACCCTCCGCAATGACACCTCAGGTTCGTCCGCCCTGCCTGATGGTGCGACAGATGGAGGCGTATCGCTCTCCACCATCTCCGGACGAAGATCCCGCGAAGACGAGCTCATCTGAGAAGGACGGAGATCCGAACTACAAGGTAAAGACTTCGGTTATCCTCAGAAGCAAACATAGGGATGTCTCTTATTATAGAACCCCCCTTTTTTTTACTTACGGCTCGCTGGAGGGCTGATTCCTTAGGGGAGATAGTGCGGCCGGGGCCTCCCCGGACGCAGGACCTTCTGGTGAAGATCTCTTCCACCGCTTCGAGGCCTTGGCCTCCGGGTTTTCGGAGGCGGTCCTCTTCTCCCCTTGGAAGGAGGGATTCTCGATTCACCCTTCCTCCAAAGCCTCCTTGGTAGAGGCGGTGGTGTCCCTGTTCGCCCCTTCGCCTTCCTCTGAAGGCGCAACCTTCAGCATCCTGACCAACAAGGGATCCGGCACGGTCTCCGGGAGGGGGGCCGAACACCGTATCAGTTTCGCTTGCGCTATTCACTCCTATTCAAGAGATGGTGGGTTAAAAGGCAAATTCAAGAGGGCGTAAACAAGCGATGTGTTCGGACGCGGGACCACATACCTGAGTATCCGGGCGATTGCAGCTTAGGCCGGAGTCCTCGGTCAATTCCGGACACATCTCTTGTGATCCGAAGAACAATTTATACATCTCCACGGGTGTCGTACCCATGAAGTGTTGGAGAGCTCGCGGCCCCTCGGGATTGAACTCCCACAGACGGAGGGGGCGACGCTTGCAGGGCAGGAGGCGCCGAATCAGCATAACCTGCATCACCGTCACCAGACTGATCTCCCTCTCTTGGAGGTCTTGAATCCGGCCCTGCAGTAGGGGTACGTGCTTTGACGGCCCCCAGTTGAGCCCTTGGTTGACCCACGACATCAGCCGATGTGGAGGGCCCGAGCGAAAGATGGGTGGCGGCTTCTGCTTGCTGCCCCTACGAGCGGTGATATAGAACCACTCCTGTTACCACAGGCCGAGCTCCTCCTGGAAAGAGCCCTTGGGCCATGGAGCATCGGCCCTTCTGCTCACAACCACCCCGTGTACTCTGCTTGACGCCCCTCGATCATCTTCGGCTCCACGTTGAAGGTCTTGAGCCATAAGCCGAAGTGAGGGGTAATGCGGAGGAAGGCCTCGCAGATGACAATGAATGAAGAGATATGGAGGATGGACTCCGGAGCCAGGTCATGGAATTCCAACCCATAGTAGAACATGAGCCCTCTCACAAAAGGGTCCACCGGGAAGCCTAAACCCCGACGGAGGTGGGACATGAACACGATGCTCTCGCCGGGCTCGGGAGTAGGAATGACTTGCCCCTTGGCAGGCAACCTATGCAAAATCTCGTAGGTTAGGTACCTGGCTTCTCGCAGCTTTAGCACATCCTCTTCCGTGACGGAGGAGGGCATCCACCGGCCCTGTAGGTCGGAGCCAGACATTGTTGAAGGTCCGGAGCGCTCGTATCTGGGGCTCTGGGTGTTGGAACTCGGGGCAAGGAGCAGATTCGATTGAAGATTGAAGAAAAGCAACGAGCCTTGGTCCCATTATAAAGGGGGAGAATACCAAGAGCCCTCCCCGTGACCGTTCAGGACTCGCCTCCGATAGAGGGGGCGTGGCAATGGGCACGATTGGGTTACCCACGTCCGTATTGATGAGAATCCCGGAATAAGGGGAACACGATCTCTCCTTCAACAAGACGTGCCAAGGAAACCGCTTCGCTAAACGCGCTGAGGTGGTATAATAAAAAACGATTCAAGTAAAGGCTTGTTGGTGGTATGACGTCATGCCACGAAATACGTCAGGAGATTGAACTTGTGTACATATTATTCTCTCTACGGTGGAATGTGGAATTTATTTTGCAGAGCAGGACACTATCCTGGCGTTCACAATCTTCTATGAGCTATTGGGAGGAGGAACCCGCCTTGCAATGACGAACAATATGCGCGCTGGACTCATCGTCATTGAAGCCTGGTTCAGGGGCTACTGAGGGAGTCCTGGACTAGGGGTGTCCGGATAGCCGGACTATCATCATCGGTCGGACTCCAAGACTATGAAGATACAACATTGAAGACTTCGTCCCATGTCCGGATGGGACTTTCCTTGGCGTGGAAGGCAAGCTTGGTGGTACGGATATGTAGATCTCCTACCATTGTAACCGACTCTGTGTAACCCTAGCCCTCTCCGGTGTCTATATAAACCGGAGGGTTTTAGTCCATAGGACGAAGAACCGTTACAACAATCATACCATAGGCTAGCTTCTAGGGTTTAGCCTCCTTGATCTCGTGGTAGATCCACTCTTGTACTATCCATATCATCAATATCAATCAAGCAGGAGTAGGGTTTTACCTCCATCGAGAGGGCCCGAACCTGGGTAAAAACATCATGTCCCTTGTCTCCTGTTACCATCCGCCTAGATGCACAGTTCGGGACCCCCTAGCCGAGATCCGCCGGTTTTGACACCGACACCAGCCATTTTATCGTGAATGAGGAGCGGAGTCCACTCCTCTTGAGAATAACCCGCCTATCACGGAAGATAAGGGCAGCTCTAGTTGACATATGAGCTATTCGAGCATGCAAAATAGAATGTTTATTTGAAGGTTTAGAGTTTGGCACATATATATTTACTTGGAACGGCTGGTAAATATCGCATATAGGAAGGTATAGTGGACTCATATGGAATAACTTTGGGGTTTAAGGAGTTTGGATGCACAAGCAGTATTACCGCTTAGTACAGGTGAAGGCTAGCAAAAGACTGGGAAGCGACCAACTGAGAGAGCGACAAGAGTCGTAAACATGCATTAAAATTGATTCACATCGAGTACAAGCATGAGTAGGATATAATCCACCATGAACATAAATATCATGAAGGCTATGTTGATTTGATTCAACTACATGCGTGAACATGTGCCAAGTCGAGTCACTCAATGCATTTAGAGGAGGATACCATCCCATCATACCACATCATAATCATTCTAATAGCATGTTGGCACGCAAGGTAAACCATTATAACTCATAGCTAATCAAGCATTGCACAAGCAACTATAATCTCTAAATGTCATTGCAAATATGTTTACTTCATAATAGCTGAATCAAGAACGATGAATCATCATATTTACAAAAACAAGAGAGGTCGAGTTCATACCAGCTTTTCTGTTCCCATTAAGTCCATCATATATCATCATTATTGCCTTTCACTTGCACGACCGAACGGTGTGTATAATAATAAGAGTGCACGTGCATTGGACTAAGCTGGAATCTGCAAGCATTCAACTCAAGAGAGAAGACAAGTAATATGGGCTCTAAGTTAAATAAACGATAAAGCATATGAGAGCCACTAAGCATTTTCAATATGGTCTTCTCGACCCCCAAAGAAAGGAAAAGAAATAAAAACTATTTACACGAGAAAGCTCTCAGCAAGTAAAAGAAGAACGGGAAATATTTTTGGGTTTTCTTTTTAGTTCTACTACAAGAATGAAGTAAACTAACTAATGTTTTTGGTTTTTCTTAAGGATTATCAAACACAAGAAGAAAGCAGAACAAGAAATTTAAACTAGCATGGATAATACAGTGAAAAAGTATGAGCACCGACATCTAGCAATGAGTGTGTGTGAACATGAATGTAATGTCGGCGGGAAATACGTACTCCCCCAAGCTTAGGCTTTTGGCCTAAGTTGGTCTATTGCCAGGGATGGCCTGGCGGATATCCGTAGTTGAAGCTAGGGTCGTAGTGTGACGCAGCGGCTATCACCGCCTGAGCTGTAGCGTGGAGTCGAGCAGCCTCCACTCTCCTTTCATACTCATCTGCCTCCTCTCTGGTAATAATATATCTTCCTCTCGCCTGAAAATCAAAGAAGGTAGGAGTAGGAAGAGCAACACGGACCACATGCCGTTTGTTAAAGATTAGTCGATACTGGTAAGGTGGTCCATTCCTCTCAATGAACTGGTGGGAAAACATAGAATCAAGATCTAAATAAGAAGAGGGTAACTCCATATCACCCTCACGAATGTCTACATCAAGAAAATTAGCTAAGCGGGTTGCATAAATTACTCCAAAGAAATCTCCGTTATGCCTATTCTGATGCAACCTACGAGCTCCAATGGCGCCCATATGATAAGATTGGTCTCCTAACACAGCACTTCTGAGAATGCTGAGATCAGGGGCACACATGTGACGTGCTTCATCCTTAGCAGTTATACATCTACCAATGAAAAGAGCAAAATAATGTATAGCAGGAAAGTGAATGCTCCCTATAGTGGCCTGCGCTATATCTCTAGATTCCCCCACAGTTATTCTAGCAAGAAAGTCTCTATATTCAGATTTAGGGGGATCGCTGATACTACCCCAAGATGGAAGTTCGCATGCAAGAGTGAAATCCTCTAAGTCTATGGTATAAGATTTGTCATAAAGGTCAAACATGACTGAAGGAGAATTACGCGAAGTTGAAAAATCAAACCTCCCTACAAATGAACTTGTGAGGTCATGATACTGTGGGCATTTATCAGCTTCAAAGTCCTCAAGATAGGCATTACGAAAATATGCGTAGAATTCTTCTTTAATTCCCACTTGATTCATAAAATTTTCCGAAGGCCATTCACAGGGCCTCATGAGTGCGTCTCTTGGTGGTTCCTCGTCAGCATCACGTATGGCAAGCCTGGGACCTTGCTTCCTTGAAGGACCACCTTGGAACATCCTCCTCAGCATATTGTTTCCTCTGAAAAATTTCTGAAATTTTTAGTAACTTCAAATAAAAGTGAACCAACTTCAATAAAATTGATAGCAACAACTCCCACAAGTGCCTAGGGCCTATATCAAGCATTGGAACTACATGGAACCATATAAATTTAACATGCAAGCTCAAGAACATGGTCACCTATGCAGCACAAATTTGCAATGAATAAAGCATTAGAACAAAAACTAATTGGACCAATGGAGGAGTCACATACCAAGGAACAATCTCCCCAAGCAGTTTTGCGAGAGATGCTTTGAGCAAGGAGATCGAAAATCACAGCAACGGGGGCTGGAACTCGTGCTTGAGTTGGTTTTTCGTGTTTGTGTGAGACAGAGGAAGAAGATGGGTGCATGAATAAGTGGAGCAGGGCCACCATGGGCCCACGAGGCAGGGGGCGCGCCCTCCACCCTCGTGGCCAGGTGGTAGCTCCCCCCGTGGTAATTTTTACACAGTAAATTCTCAAATATTCCCGAAAAAATCATATTAAATTGGCATGGCATTCTGAGGACTTTTATTTTCGGGATATTTTTATATTGCACGGATAAGTTAGTAAACAGACAGCAAAATATTATTTTACTTTATTTCTACTAAATAACAGAAAATATAAAAAGGGTACAGAAGGTTGTGCTTCTAGTTTCATCCATCTCGTGACCGTCAAAATGAACCCACTAACAAGGTTGATCAAGTCTTGTTAACAAACTCATTCTGAATAATCACGGAGCCGGAGAAATTTCGAATGACACTAAGTTACCTCAACGGGGATATGAAAATCCCCAACAATAAGAATATCATACTTTTTCTTGACAGTAGGGAGAGGAAATTCAAAAGCTCCAAATATAATCGATGGGGTTTTTCCAATAGAGTTGATGCTATAAACTTGAGGTTGTTTCCTCGGAAAGTGTACCGTATTCTCATTACCATTAACATGAAAAGTCACATTGCCTTTGTTGCAATCAATAACAGCCCCTGCGGTATTAAGGAAAGGTCTTCCAAGAATAATAGACATACTATCATCCTCGGGAATATCAAGAATAACAAAGTCCGTTAAAATAGTAACGTTTGCAACCACAACAGGCACATCCTCACAAATACCGACAGGTATAGCAGTTGATTTATCAGCCATTTGCAAAGATATTTCAGTAGGTGTCAACTTATTAAAGTCAAGTCTGCGGTATAAAGAGAGAGGCATAACACTAACACCGGCTCCAAGATCACATAAAGCAGTTTTAACATAACTTCTTTTAATGGAGCATCATATAGTAGGCACTCTGGGATCTCCAAGTTTCTTTGGTATTCCACCCTTAAAAGTATAATTAGCAGGCATGGTGGAAATTTCAGCTTCCGGTATCTTTCTTTTATTAGTAATAATATCCTTCATATACTTAGCATAAGGATTTGTCTTGAGCACATCAGTTTATCGCATACGCAAAAAGATGGGTCTAATCATTTCAGCAAAGAGCTCAAAATCCTCATCATCCTTTTTCTTGGATGGTTTCGGAGGAAAAGGCATGGGTTTCTGAACCCATGGTTCCCTTTCTTTACCATGTTTCCTAGCAACAAAGTCTCTTTTATCATAACATTGATTCTTTGATTATGGGTTATCAAGATCAACAGCAGGTTCAACTTCTACATCATTATCATTACTAGGTTGAGCATCACCATGAACATTGTCATTAATATTATCACTAGGTTCATGTTCATCACCTGATTGCGTTTCAGCATCAGAAACAGAGATATCATTTGGATTCTCAGGTGGTTCATCAATAGGTTCACTAGAAGTTTGCAAAGTCCTATCATTTTTCTTTTTCTTCCTCTTAGAAGAACTAGGCATATCAATTTTATTTCTCTGAGAATCTTGCTCGATTCTCTTAGGGTGGCCTTCAGGATACAAAGGTTCATGAGTCATTCTACCAGTTCTAGTAGCCACTCTAACAGCATAATCATTTTTCTTACTATTCATTTCATCAAGCACTTCTTTCTCAGCTTTAAGTACTTGTTCTACTTGAGTGGTGACCATAGAAGCATGTGTGCTAACAAGTTTAAGTTCACCTCTAATATCAGCCATATAATCACTCAAGGTTTAATCATAAAGGAATTATGTTTTAATTGTCTATCCAAATAAGCATTAAAGTCATATTGCTTAAACATAAAGTTATCAAACTCATCCAAGCACTGACTAGCAATTTTAGTAGGAGGAACTTCATCTTTATCATATCTATAGAGAGAATTTACCTTTACTACTTGTGTCAGGATATCGGGAGGTTCTTCAGTAAATAAGTAATTGAGATCATATACTTCTTCAACAGGCGGTAAATTAAGACCATGTATTTCTTTAATAGGAGGTAAATTCTTAACATCTTCAGCTTTAATACCTTGTTCTTTCATAGATTTCTTTGCCTCTTGCATATCTTTGGGACTAAGAAATAGAACACCTCTCTTCCTCGGAGTTGGTTTAGGAATAGGCTCAGTAATTGGCTCAGGAGCTGGCTCAGGAGGTGCCCAATTATTTTCATTTGCCAACATATTATTCAATAAAATTTCAGCGTCATCCGGTGTGTCTTTCCCTGAAAAGAGAACCAGCACAACTATCCAGGTAATCTCTGGAAGCATCAGTTAGTCCATTATAAAAGATATCAAATATTTCAGGTTTCTTAAGAGGATGATCAGGCAAAGCATTAAGTAACTTGAGAAGCCTCCCCCAAGCTTGTGGGAGACTCTCTTCTTCAATTTGCACAAAATTGTATATTTCCCTCAAAGCAGCTTGTTTCTTATGAGCAGGGAAATATTTAGCAGAGAAGTAATAAATCATATCCTGGGGACTTTGCACACAACCAGGATTAAGAGAATTAAACCATTTCTTAGCATCACCCTTTAATGAGAACGGAAATATTTTAAGTAACTAAAGGTGGCACGATCTCAGATTATTAGTAAACAGGGCAGCCATATCATCTAACTTACGAAGATGTGCCACAACAGTTTCAGATTCATAGCCATAAAAAGGATCAGATCCAACAAAAGTAATTATATCTGGATCGATAGAAAAATCATAATAATCCTAATCGGGAACACAGATAGGTGAAGTAGCAAAAGCAGGGTCGGGTCTCATCCTATCTCTAAAAGATTCTTTACTCCACTTAATTAGCAACCTCTTACGTTCAAGACTATCCTGGCAAGCAACAACAGCTTCAAAAGATTCAACATTAAAAAGATAACCCTCAGGAATAGAAGGCATAGGTTCATCCTCAATAACATCATCGTGTTCAGGTTCAATAATTTCTCTTTCTCTAGACCTAGCAATTTGCTCATCAAGATATTCACCAAGTGGCACAGTAGTATCAAACATAGAAGTAGTTTCATCATAAGTATCATGCATAGATAAGTGGCATCATCAATAACATGCGACATATTAGAATCAATAGCAGTAGTAGGTTTAGGTGTCGCAAACTTACTCATAACAGAAGGAGAATCTAGTGCAAGGCTAGATGGAAATCCCTTACCTCCCCTCGTAGTTGAGGGCAAAATAGTAGTTCGATCATCTTTCAAATTCTTCATAGTGTCCAGCAGATATAAATCCGAAGTGACTCAAAGAATAGAGCTATGCTCCCCGGCAACGGCGCTAGAAAAAGGTCTTGATAACCCACAAGTATTGGGGATCGCAACAGTTTTCAAGGGTAGAGTATTCAACGCAAATTTATTGATTCGACACAAGGGGAGCCAAAGAATATTCTCAAGTATTAGCAGCTGAGTTGTCAATTCAACCACACCTGGAAACTTAGTATCAGCAGCAAAGTGTTTAGTAGCAAAGTAATATGATAGTGGTGGTAACGGTAACAAAAGTAAAGACAACAAAAGTAATGTTTTTGGTATTTTGCAGTGATTGTAACAGTAGCAACGGAAAAGTAAGTAAGTGTAAACTAGTATATGGAAAACACGTAGGCACCGGATTAGCGATGGATAATTATGCCGGATGTGGTTCATCATGTAGCAGTCATAACATAGGGTGACACAGAACTATCTCTAGTTCATCAATGTAATGTAGTCATGAACTCCATATATAGTCATACGTGCTTATGGAAAAGAACTTGCATGACATCTTTTGTCCTACCCTCCCGTGGCAGCGTGGTCCTATTGGAAACTAAGGGATATTAAGGCCTCCTTTTAATAGAGAACCGGAACAAAGCATTAGCACATAGTGAATACATGAACTTCTCAAACTACGGTCATCACCGGGAGTGGTCCCGATTATTGTCACTTTGGGGTTGCCGGATCATAACACATAGTAGGTGACTATAGACTTGCAAGATAGGATCTAAAACACACATATATTCATGAAAACATAATAGGTTTAGATCGGAAATCATGGCACTCCGGCCCTAGTGATAAGCATTAAGCATAGCAAAGTCACAGCAACATCAATCTCAGAACATAATGGATACTAGGGATCAAACCCTCCAAAACTAACTCGATTACATGATAAATCTCATCCAACCCAGCACCGTCCAGCAAGCCTACGATGCAATTACTCACGCACGGCGGTGAGCATCATGAAATTGGTGATGGAGGATGGTTGATGATGACGACGGCGACGAATCCCCCTCTCCGGAGCCCCGAACGGACTCCAGGATCAGCCCTCCCGAGAGAGATTAGGGCTTGGCGGCGGCTCCTATTGTAAAACACGATGAAACTTTCTCTCTGATTTTTTTCTCCCCGAAAGCCAATATATGGAGTTGGAGTTGGCGTCGGAGGGCCACCAGGGGGCCCACGAGGTAGGGGGGCGCACCCAGGGGGCAGGGGCGCGCCCCTCACCCTTGTGGATAGGGTGTGGCCCCCCTGGTCTTCATCTTTGGCGAGGATTTTTTATTATTTATTCTAAGATATTCTGTGGAGTTTCAGGTCATTCCGAGAACTTTTTATTTTCTGCACAAAAACAACACCATGGCAGTTCTGCTGAAATAGCGTCAGTCCAGGTTAGTTCCATTCAAATCATACAAGTTAGAGTCCAAAACAAGGGCAAAAGTGTTTGGAAAAGTAGATACGATGGAGACGTATCAACGCTTGATATATTTTCAATGAGTACATACCTTGACAAAATTTTGAAGTGGTTCAAAATGGAACAGTCAAAGAAGGAGTTCTTGCCTGTGTTGCTAGGTGTGAATTTGAGTAAAGACTCAAAACCCGACCACGGCAGAAAATAGAAAGAGAATGAAAAGCCATTCCCTATGCCTCAGTCATAGGTTCTATAAAGTATGCTATGATGTGTACCAGACCTATTGTGTACCTCACCATAAGTTTGGCAAGAGGGTACAATAGTGATCCAGGAGTGGATCACTAGACATCGGTCAAAAATATCCTTAGTGGAATAAGGAAATGTTTCTCGGTTATGGAGGTGACAAAGAGTTCATCATAAAGAGTTAGGTCGATGCAAGCTTTGCCACCGATATGGATGACTCTAAGTCTTGATCTAGATACATATTGAAAGTGGGAGCAATTAGCTAGAGTAGCTCAGTGCAAAGCATTGTAGACATAGAAAATTTGCAAAATACATACGGCTCTGAATGTGGCAGACTCATTGACTAAATTTCTCTCACAAGCAAAAGATGATCACTCTTTGGGTGTTAATCACATAGCGACGTGAAGTAGATTATTGACTCTAGTAAACCCTTTGGGTGTTAGTCACATGGAGATGTGAACTATTGGTGTTAAATCACATGACGATGTGAACTAGATTATTGACTTTAGTGCAAGTGGGAGACTGAAGGAAATATACCCTTGAGGCAATAATAAAGTTGTTATTTATATTTCCATATTTCATGATAAATGTTTATTATTCATGCTAGAATTGTATTAACCGGAAACTTAGTACATGTGTGAATACATAGACAAAACAAAGTGTCCCTAGTATGCCTCTACTTGACTAGCTCATTTATCAAAGGTGGTTATGTTTCCTAACCATAGACATGTGTTGTCATTTGATAAGACCCATTCATTAGCTTAGCATTATGATCGTTACAGTTTTATTGCTACTAGTTTCTTCATGACTTATACATGTTCCTCAGACTATGAGATTATGCAACTCCCGAATACCGGAGGAACACCTTGTGTGCTATCAAACGTCAAAACGTAATCGGGTGATTATAAAGATGCTCCATAGATGTCTCCGATGGTGTTTGTTGACTTGGCATACATCGAGATTAGGCTTTGTCACTCCGTGTATTGGAGAGGTATATCTCTGGGTCCTCTCGGTAATGCACATCACTATAAGCCTTGCAAGCATTGTGACTAATGAGTTAGTTGCGGGATGATGCATTACGGAACGAGTAAAGAGACTTGCTGGTAACGAGATTGAACTAGGTATGAGGATACCGATGATCGAATCTCGGGCATGTAACATACCGATAACAAAGGGAACAACTTATGTTGTTATGCGGTTTGACCGACAAAGCTCTTCGTAGAATATTTAGGAGACAATACGAGCATCCAGGGTGCACTATTGGTTATTGACTAGAGATTATTCTCGGTCATGTCTACATAGTTCTCGAACCCGTAGGGTCCGCACGCTTAACGTTCGATGATGATTTGTATTATGAGTTATGTGATTTGATGACCAAAGTTAGTTCAGAGTCCCGGATGAGATAGGAGACATGATGAGGAGTCTCGAAAAGGTCGAGAGGTAAAGATCGATATATTGGAAGGCTATATTCGGACATCGGAAAGGTTCCGAGTGATTCGGGTATTTTTTGGAGTACCGGAGAGTTACGGGAATTCGTCGGGAGAAGTATTGGGCCTTATTGGGCCATACGGGATTAGAGGAGGCAGGCCAAAGGGGAGGAGGCGCGCGCCCCCATGGGTCCGAATTGGACTAGGGGAAAGGGGGCGGCGCCCCCTTGCCCTTTCCTACTCCCTCTCTCTTTCCCTCTTTCTTCTCTCCTACTCCGGAAAGGAAAAGGGGAATCCTACTAGGACTTGGGAGTCCTAGTAGGACTCCCTACACTTGGCGCGCCCCCTCTAGGGCCCGGCCTCCTCTCCCCCTCCTATTTATATACATGGGCAGGGGAACCCCCAAGGACAACAGACAATCTCTTAGCCATGTGCGGTGCCCCCCTTCATAGTTACACACCTCGGTCATATCGACGTAGTGCTTATACAAAACCCTGCGCCGGTAACTTCATCATCACCGTCGCCACGCCGTCGTGCTAAAGGAACTCTCCCTCGACCTCAACTGGATCAAGAGTACGATGGATGTCACCGAGGTGAATGTGTGCCGATCGCGGAGGTGCCGTACTTTCTGTACTAGGATCGTGAAGACGTACGACTACATCAACCGCGTTGTCATAATGCTACCGCTTTTGGTCTACGAGGGTACATGGACAGCACTCTCCCCTCTCGTTTCTATGCATCACCATGATAGATCTTTCGTGTGCGTAGGAATTTTTTTGAAATTACTGCGTTCCCCAATAGTGGTATTAGAGCCAGTTTTATGCGTAGATGTTATTTGCACGAGTAGAACACAAAGGAGTTGTGGGTGAGGGAGTCCTGTACTATGGGGTCCTCGGGCGTCCAGCCTATTATCCATGAGCCGGACTGATGGGTTGTGAAGACATAAAGACCGAAGATCGCACCCGTGTCCGGATTGGACTGTACTTGGCATGGAAGGCAAGCTTGGCGACCGATTATGAAGATTCCTTTCTGTAACCGACTCCATGTAACCCTAGAGCTCTCCGGTGTCTATATAAACCGGAGGGCATAGTCCGGATAGGCAGATACTCATTACAATAGTCATACAGGCTAGGCCTCTTGGGTTTTAGCCATAACAATCTCGTGGTAGATCAACTCTTGTAATACTCATATTCATCAAGATCAATCAAGCAGGAAGGAGGGTATTACCTCCATAGAAGGGCCCGAACCTGGGTAAACATTGTGTCCCCCATCTCTTGTTACCATCGATCCTAGACGCACAGTTTGGGACCCCCTACCCGAGATCCGCCGGTTTTGACACCGACATTGGTGCTTTCATTGAGAGTTCCACTGTGCTGTCGACGATAGGTTCGATGGCCCCTTCGATCGTCGGTAGTGACGCTGTCCAGGGAGAAACCTTCCTCACCGGACAGATCTTTGTATCCGGCGGCTACGTACTGCGGGTCAACTCACTTGGCCATCTGGAGCAGATCGACAGCTACGCCCCTGGCCATCAGGTTAGATTCGGAAGCTTCAATTATGTCGCGGACATCCGTGGAGATTTGATCTTCACCGGATTCGAGACCGCGGTGATCGCTCACCCCGATGAACGTGACTTAAATCTATCATCGGATCACATCCAGGAGATGGTTCCTATCACTGCAACGACCTTAAGGCCGGAGTAGATTGCGCCCTCTGAGGCCACAGAGCCCGCAACCTTCGAGCCGCACACAGACTAAGTCTCATGCAACATCTGTGTTAACGGAACGTCGGACTTGTATCCGGCGACGAGTTTCGAACCACGCGCGCCTGCAAACACCAAGCTTGATCAGTTATCGATTTTCATGTTCATCGCCGCAGACATCTTTCAACACTCGCCCTTGTGCGATGTACTAAATTCACTAAAGAACCTATCCTTGGAGGGCGATTCTCAGCTGAGTTATGTCTGGTTTGAACTGGAGGCTGATGACGGGGAATTTTGTTCCCCACCCACCACTCATTTCATCGCCACTATCAAGACCTAACGGATGACCTCGATTACAACTCTGAATACGTCGATGGTATCGACAATGATGCCGGAGAAGAGGAGGCCCAAAACCCACCGTTCACCGGACGCTGGACGGCCACTTCCTCATATGACGTATACATGGTTGACACACCAAAAGATAACAGCGGCGACAACAAAGAAAACACAAAGGAGGACTCTCATAAAGCACAACCAGAGCGCCGGTGTCAGTGGCACCGCTATAAACCCCACCGCAGCAGAGACAACAACACTGACACATGAGACGACAACACTCCGGATGGTGCTGAAGATATAGAAGAACCTGATGAACAAATCATCGAACGATACAATCGGGAATCAGGGCATGCCAGCCTAGACGAACAGGCCATAGAAGAAGACTCGGAGGACGATAGTTATCATCCACCCTCCAAGGAGGATACCAGCCTCGGCAACAAAGACTTCATCGTTCCCAAGGATCCCCTAGAGCAGGAGCGCCTTAAGCTTCAACTCATAGCCACCGCAAGGAGCCTGAAAAAGAAACAGCAATAGCTTCAAGATGAACAAGATCTGCTCGTCGACAGATGGACGGATGTCCTCGGACCGAAGAATACGGCCTCAAGCGCCCAGCCAAGAGCTACCCGAAACGCAGACTGCTACCTCAGTTCGACGAGGAGGCGCTAGATCCCATATCTCCCTCGCGCAATGCGGAACCACCACCACGCAGTCGAGACAGTGCGGTGGACTGACCACCCTGCGGTCGGGACAAAGCGGCAACCCAGGCTGAACAGCAGCCTGCCCCACCGCCTTGTAAAAACAAAGACAAAACAGCTCGGGACTACACACACAACCTTCGGCAGGAACTGGACAGAAGAGCAGGTCACACCAGATCGATCTATGGATCACGAGGACGTGCCTCAAGACACGACGACGGCTACCTATTGGAACGTGATAGCCATAACCACGCCCGGGCCGAATGCCGTAGACGGACTCCATCAGAGCTACGTCATGATGTGGCCCGATATAGAGGTGCCGCACACCCTCTCTGCTTCACAGATGAGTACTGGATCATGATTTCCCCGAGGGGTTCAAACCCGTCAACATCGAATCATACGATGGAACAACTAATCCCGCCGTGTGGATTGAGGATTTTATTCTCCACATCCATATGGCCCGCAGGGATGACCTCCACGCCATCAAATACCTCCCACTAAAACTTAAAGGGCCAGCTCGGCACTGGTTAAATAGCTTGCCTGAAAATTCCATTGGCAGCTGGGAGGACTTGGAGGAAGCTTTCCTTGACAAATTCCAAGGTACATATGTCTGGCCACATGTCAGGACCCCGACTCGATGTCACATCGATCTAGCCGGTAACACTTCATATCACTTTGCGGCCTCACGCACGGTATTCCCACGGGTGTCGCCTTACCTTTGCCTGGGACCGTTTGCGCCTTTTGGCTCACGTATATGATAGTGTCGCTAGCATCCATATGATAAAGAGCCCGGGCTGACATGACTAGTCGTAAACCCAAAGTGGCACAGACTTACAGGGACAGGCATCCATGACCCAGCTTCGAACGTGTCGGTCATCAGCAAGTGGGTCCGGGCTGTAGCACTGGGCTAGCAGGACTCCGGTAAACCGGGCTGTAGCGGGCTAACAGGACTCCGGTACTCAAAGCGTGACATTTCCCCGAAGGGACAGACACAGGAACGAAGAAGGACACATGCCGGCCAGCCTAAGTGTTTCAGAGCAGTAGCAAGCTACCATGGCTCAGCGGTAACACTAGGAGACATTTCCCGGTAAGAGAGGCTACTAAAGATAAACAACTAGATAGTCAGATCCCACACATACCAAGCATTTCAATCATACACACAATATGCTCGATATGTGCAAATACAACGAAGCATCACAACATGACTCTACGACACAAGTACTTTATTTAGGGCTCAGAGAGCCATACATAACATACACACAAAGGTACGGGTCTCACGACCCAACATACAAGTCATACAGTCATACAAGCCAACAGCGGAAGTACTTTGTCTGGGTACAGACAACTAGCAAAATAAAAGAGGCTTGGAAGCCTAACTATACTACGTGGTCCATCACAAGCTCAGGGTCACCACCTGGGTCTTTAGCCTACTCGTTGATGTCAACGTCTACATAGAACCCATCAGAAGGGGTTGCAGCGTCTTCTGTAAAAAATGTAGATTATAGCAACATGAGTACAAAGGTACTCAGCAAGACTTACATCAGATCCTACATACATGCATAGTATCAAGAAGGGTTGGTGGAGTTATTGCAGCAAGCCAGCTTTGACTCTTGGCTAGACTATCCTACGATACACCAACTTGAAATGTTTTGCGCACACGAGTCCACTACTCACCACTTCAATACACTACCGAGGATCCACCTCCGTCTTCCTACGGAAGAGCCATCCTCGGCACTCACACTTATCTTGAGGCTTTTAATAGTTTCCATTTACTTGTCTATGAACTGTATAGGCAACCAAGTAGTCCTTTACCGCGGACGCGGCTATTCGAATAGATCATGTTAACCCTGCAGGGGTGTACTTCTTCATACACGCTCTCACCACTTATCGTCGTTTACACAACATGTACTCGGCAACCTTCAAGCGGAAGCCCAACGTGGGTGTCGGCCACGACCTACCTAATCACCTAAGCCTCCAGTCCAGGTTTATCGCCTATTCAGGTTCCATCCGCAGGGAGTCCGGCCGAGGTTTCCCATACGGCCCCGAACGATGTGAACAGGGTTCCCGAGATACCTAACGGGTATTCGGTACACCCGGCCACGTACCTACCGCATCACAGCCCACCCCTACGGTCAGCGCTGTCCACGGCCTCCAGTAGGCTACAAACACCAGAAACTACTTGCAACTCCTGGACGGAGAACTAGGGTGAATAAGAAGTCGAGAGGGTCCATTGGTTTCGGGCCCAATGCATGGTAGTAGCTGATTCTTAAATCACACATACAGATCTCAGTGCTTAAGGTCGGCTTCAATGAAACAACCCACCATGTACTCCTACATGGCCTCTCATCGATACCTTTACCAAATCGTGTTCACCACGCCACTCTCATTACCGACATAATCATTTCACTCTAGTCCATCACCCAGATGAACCAGACCTGACACGACTCTAAGCATAGCAGGCATAGCAAGGTAGGAACAACACATACATATGGCTCAATCAACTCCTACACATGCTAGTGGGTTTCATCTAGTTATTGTGGCAATGACAGGTCATGCAGAGGAAATGGGTTCAACTACCGTAGCACACAGCAGTTTGAATCGCGTTGTCTTAATGCAGTAAAATAGAGCAGGAGCGAGAACATGGGATTGTATCGATATGATCAAATGGTTGGTTGCTTGCCTGATGGTTCGTTGCACGGATACGATTCCTCGTTAGGGTAATCACGGTACTCCTCGGGAACAGATCCTGTCGCAAAGGATAACGATACACAGGCATTACCAAACAATGTGCAACAATATGATGCATGCATGAAACATGGCAATATGAGTGTGTTGGGCTAATGCAACTAAAACCAGATGTGTTTGAGCAAATTTGAATCAAAGATTCAAATTCCAATTCAAATATGGCCTTTTAAAGTGCCTTTTCTTGTTCTGATTGAAACATCAAGTTAACTTGTTTGATCATGCATGAAAATAGTACAGATGGATAGATTGGATTTTTCTGATCATTTTTCATATATTATTTGTCCAATTTGGAGTTACAGAATAAAAGTTATGAATTTTTGAAGTTTAAATAATATTCTGGAATTTCCTGATTTAATTAAATCCAGAAATATCATTTACTGCGTCAGCCTGACATCACAGTGACATCAGCAGGTCAACAGGGCTGGCTCGGGTCAAACCTGACGTGTGGGGTCCACACGTCAGTGACCAGGTGCTAATCCCGCGTTGACCCCGGGCTGGTTAGCTTTGACTAACCCCTGGGGCCCACTTGTCAGCGTCAGTAAGTGATGGATTAGTGGTTAATCAACTAGGCCACGTCAGCTCGCCGGAGTTCTGGCCGGCGGCGACCAACAGTGCGGCGGCGATAGTGGTTTTGGTCGTTTCGGCCACCAAATGGAACGTGGCGACCACCGGAGTGAAGCTGAGGACGACCCGCGGCTCTTGGCGGAGTCCGTTGGGGTCGGGGTGGCCGGAGCTGACGGCGGTGAGCTCGCCTGCGGCCGCCGGGGTTCGGTCGTGCGCGGGATTGGTGCTGGAGCTCGATGTCGAGCAAAGTGAGGCGCTAGGGATGCTCTACGGGTTCTTGCGAACGTGTTGGACTCGCCGGGGTGACCAAATGGTCACCGGAGCTGCGTCGACGGCGAGCTCGGCGACGGCGGAGGTTCGGCCGAGGTGGGGATGCAGCTACGGTGAGGGAACGAGGGGAAGGAGAGGGGGAAACGGCTCGGGGGCTCACCGCGGTTGCAGTGGGCGTCGAAGCGGGCTCGGGGACGCGCTGGAGACGGCGAATTCGTCGGCGACGGTGGTCGGAGTCCGAAGAGGGGAACGGCGACGTGGCGGCGATGCAGGGCTTCCGGGGACTCGTGGAGCGGTGGGGAGGAAGAGGGAGTCGAGGCGGAGCTTCTGAGCTACTCGGGGAAGCGAGGGGTGGCCGGAGTCAGTGGCTACGGCGAACGGCGGCGACGGTGGTGTTCGGCCGAGAGCGAGAGAGAGCGAGGGAGAAACGGGGGAGAGTGAGCGAGAGCAGGGGGGATCGGGACGGCTGCGGGCGTCGTCCACGCGACCAGGGGTGCGTCGGCAAGCAGGAGGTGGCCACGCGGTCGCGCGCGCGCGAGCACGCAGCAGCTTCGGGGCGTGGGGAGGAAGACGACGGGGAGCTACAGTGCTGGGCTGGGCCGGCCAGCTGGCTGGGCTGAACAGGGAGGAGCCCAGGTAAGCTTCTCCCTTTTAGTTTTTTTCTGTTTTCTGTTTTATTTAATAATTCTGCAACTTTGTTGAATTAAATAAAATACCTAGGCAATTCCAAAAATCACCAAACTACTCCTGGTCCATAGTTGGAATATTTCCAACATGAAACATTTTAGTTTGGAGATATTTGAGCATTTAAATATTTTATATTATTTTAAATGCCCAAATTCAAATATCTATGATTTAATTCAAGAACCCTAAGATGGCCTAGAAAAGTGTGCACCATTTTTGGCAGAGGTTCTGAACCAAGGCTAAAATGATGGACATTTTAGAAGGGCATTTCAGGTTCATTGAAAAATTATTTTAGTAACCCTAGTTGGTTTCAGAGGGGACTAGGGGTTCTGTCATCCCCATTTCAAGTTTCTGATGAAAGAATAAACATGATGCAACACTCTAATGCATGACTAGCTAGGGTGTGACAACTCACCCCCACTCAAAAGAATCTCGTCCCGAGATTTGGGTTCCTCCGAGAAGAAGGCAGGGTATTCAAGTCGAAGACGATCCTCCCTTTCCCAAGTTGCTTCATCTTCAGAATGGTGCGACCATTGAACCTTGAGAAACTTGATATTATGACGTCGCGTGGTACGTTCAGCTTGATCGAGGATACGAATGGGGTACTCTCGATATGTAAGATTATCTTGGAGATCAAGCGTTTCGTGGTCCACTTCACGGATAGGATCCGAGAAGCAACGCCTGAGTTGAGAAACGTGGAAGACATCGTGAACTCTGGAGAGGTGCGGAGGTAGTTCCAATTGGTAGGCAACTTCTCCTCGTTTGGCAAGAATGCGAAAAGGTCCAATGTAACGAGGAGCCAATTTGCCTTTGATACCGAAGCGATGGGTTCCCTTCAGAGGGGTGACCCGAAGATAAGCCTTCTCGTCAACCTCGAAAGTCATAGCCTTATGTTTTCGGTCATATTGACTCTTTTGACGGGATTGGGCTGTTTTCAACTTTTCACGAACGATACGAACTTGTTCTTCTGCTTCCTGAATCATATCCGGGCCAAAGAATTGTCTTTCCCCGGTCTCTGACCAGTTAAGGGGTGTTCGACATCGTCGTCCATAGAGAACTTCAAAAGGGGCTTTACCCAAGCTAGATTGATAGCTGTTGTTGTAAGCGAATTCGGCAAATGGAAGGCACTTCTCCCAGTCCATTCCGAAAGAGATAACGGAGGCTCGAAGCATGTCTTCTAGAATTTGGTTGACGCGTTCCACTTGACCACTTGACTGAGGGTGGAAAGCGGTGCTAAAGGAGAGACGGGTTCCCATAGCATTTTGGAAACTTTCCCAAAATCGAGAGGTGAAAAGACTTCCTCGATCCGAATTGATTTCCAGAGGAACACCATGGAGGGACACTATCCGGGAGATGTATAAGTCTGCCAGTTGACTAGCGGTTATACTCTCACGAACAGGTAAGAAATGAGCTACCTTGGAAAGACGATCGACCACGACGAAAATAGCATTATTCCCTCTTTTGGTCCTGGGAAAACCGGTAATGAAATCCATACCAATTTTATCCCATTTCCATTCAGGAATAGCTAAGGGTTGAAGGGTGCCAGCAGGCCGTTGATGCTCTGCTTTTACACGACGACAGACGTCGCAATTGGCAATAAACTGAGCAATTTCTCTCTTCATCCTAGTCCACCAGAACCTCTGGCGTAGGTCCTGATACATTTTAGTACTACCGGGATGAATGGTGAGAGGAGATTCCTGGGCTTCCTTAAGGATTAATCGCCTTAGGTTGCGCACTTTGGGAACTACTAATCGATCCCCGAAGTACACGACTCCTTGATCATTAACGGAGAAACAATTCGCAATTCCCTTCTGAATGTTCCTCTTGATGCGGGAGATTCCCGGATCTACCTTCTGTGCTTTGATAATTTGATCCGTAAGGGTAGGTTTTGCCACCAAGGTGGAGAGAAAACCTTGAGGAACAATGTGAAGGTTAAGCTTCCGAAATTCCTCATGGAGAAGCGGTTGACTTTGTTGTAACATCAGGTTGTTACAATAAGATTTACGACTTAGCGCATCAGCCATGACGTTGGCTTTCCCTGGGGTATAGGTTATCCCTAAGTCGAAGTCTGTGATCAATTCAACCCAACGTCTTTGCCTGAGATTCAAATCCGGTTGGGTGAAAATGTACTTCAGACTTTGGTGATCAGTGAATATTTCGCAACGATTACCGAGGAGGTAATGTCGCCAGGTCTTAAGTGCATAGACTACGGCTGCAAGTTCTAGATCATGAGTAGGATAATTCTCCTCATGTGGGTGCAATTGCCGTGAAGCGTAAGCAATTACGTGTCGATCTTGCATGAGAATGCAACCTAGTCCTTGTCGCGAGGCGTCGCAGTAGATAACAAAGTCTTTGGAGAAGTTTGGTGGTACCAGCACGGGAGCAGAAGTCAGGCGTCTTTTCAGTTCCTGAAAACTGTGCTCACATTGTGGAGTCCATTCGAACTTCTTATCCTTCTTGAGGAGTTCGGTTAGGGGTTTAGCAACTTTGGAGAAGTTCTCGACAAAGCGACGGCAATAGCTCGCTAAGCCTAGAAAACTCCGAACTTGCTTGACCGATTCGGGTGGAGTCCAGTCAAGGACAGCTTGAACTCGCTCAGGGTTAACAGCAATACCTTTACCAGATATTACGTGACCCAGATAGGTCACTTCTGGCAACCAGAATTCACATTTTGAAAATTTGGCATAAAGGCGATGCTCTCGAAGTTTCTGCAACACTAGCCTTAGATGTTCGGCATGTTCTTCCTCGTTCTTGGAGTAGATGAGTATATCATCGAGATAAACTACGACGAATTTATCCAAATACTCCATGAAGATTGAGTTCATTAACCGAGAAAAGGTGGCTGGAGCGTTGGTTAAACCGAAGGACATGACGGTGTACTCGTATTGGCCGTAACAAGTAACAAAGGCCGTTTTAGGAATGTCCCCGTTTCTGATTTTGATTTGATGGTAGCCCAACCTCAAATCCATCTTGGAGAAGACTGAGGATCCAGCGAGCTGATCATACAGATCGTTGATCCTGGGAAGTGGATATTTGTTCTTGATTGTGACCAAATTGACAGGTCGGTAATCTACAACCATCCGATCCGTACCATCCTTCTTCTTAACGAATAGGACGGGGCAAGCCCACGGAGATGAACTAGGGCGGATGAAACCCTTTTTCAAAGACTCATCGAGTTGTTTCTTAAGCTCGGCTAGTTCTAGGGGTGCCATCTTATAAGGTCTTCTAGCAATCGGAACGGTACCTGGAATGAGGTCTATTACGAACTCAACATCCCTGTCAGGTGGAACACCTGGCAATTCCTCTGGAAAGACATCCGGAAAATCACGGACTACCGGAACGTCCTCAAGGTCTGGCAAAGGACTGGCGTTAAGAGAATATAACTGCCGCTTGGCTATTCGGGTCAAGACGTTGACTATCTTCCCCGAAGGATGGGTGAGTTGAACGGTCCTAGAGAAGCAATCAATTTTGGCTTGATGAGCTGACATCCAGTCCATACCCAAAATGATATTAATATCTGAAGATTTAAGGGCTATCAAAGATGCGAGAAAAACAAGTCTGTCGACTTGGATTTCATTTCCATAACTTACCCTAGAGGTCTGCCATCTAGACCCAGGGGTAGAGATTTCCATAGTGGACGGCAGATCACAGAATGCAACGTTATGCAAACGAGCATAATTTTCAGATATAAAGGAATGAGAGGCTCCTGTATCGAAAAGAACAGATGCCGGGTGGCAATTAACAAGAAGCGTACCGAGAACGACGTTGGGATCCTCTTGAGCTTCTTCGGCAGAGACACAGTTGACATGGCCACGTGAAGCGGTGACCGGTTTGGCATGGAACACCTTCCCTATCGGCTTGCCACGGCCAACAGCTTTAGCAGATTGATTGGGGTTGGTCTGGGGACACTCACGCATATAATGACCAGATTCCCCACACTTGAAACAAGTCACGGAACTGGTACGTGGAGGAGCATTATTGGATGGACCCCCATAGGGCTTGGCTGGTGCAGACTGTTGAACAGGGCGAGGCGCCTGAAAAGATGGCCTCGGTGTGAACCTGGGTGGCAGGGCGGTATTGGGTACCCACACGCGGCGCTTCTGAGGACCAGCACCGGATGAGGAACCCATATCACGTCCATGCTTGCGTGTTGCGTCATAATCAGTCTGACCAGTTTCAGCACTGATGGCTTTGTTGACAAGTTTCGAAAAAGATGTGCACTCATGCAGACGGAGGTCGCGACGAAGCTCAGGACTAAGGCCCTTACGGAACCTTGCTTGCTTCTTGGCGTCAGTAGAAACTTCCTCGGTTGCATATCGTGCAAGATTACCAAACTCCCTGCTATAGACATCCACAGAAAGTCGGCCTTGGGTGAAATTGCAAAATTCTTCACGCTTACGGTCCATGAGACCCTCCGGAATGTGATGTTCACGGAAAGCCTCACTGAATTCAGCCCAAGTTGTGACATGGCCCGCTGGGCGCATAGCTCCATAATTCTCCCACCACAGACTGGCGGGGCCTTCAAGGTGATATGCAGCAAAGGTGACCTTGTCAGCCTCAGCTACCAGCGCGGAACGCAGCTTGTGAGAGATACTGCGAAGCCAGTCATCGGCGTCGAGAGGCTCGACGGAGTGGTGGAACGTGGGTGGATGCAATTTAATAAAATCGCTGAGTGACACCACGTTAGCCCTCTGATGGTGTGCTGTATTCTGTTCAATACGCTCCAACAAACGGTTTGTCTCCCGCTTGTTTCTCTCAGCTTCCATCATCACCTCGGCTAGTGAGGAGGATGAGGTAGATTTTCATTTCTGGCTTCACTGCCTTCGGCCTGCTCTTGAGAAGCAGGGTTGGCGCGCGTGTTGACCATCCTAGGTAAACAAGCCAATGATTTAGTCAGAATGATAAAATTCCGACATAGGATACATAATGCAAGGAATAACTCGGAATGCAAGATGATCATCCGTATGACATGGTAGATACAGAAACTGCTTCTTTATTCCATCGTCATACACACCATACAAGGTTTAGTACAAGACCAAACAAAGTACTATTACGGTGAAAAGGTATTACATCTCATCGGAGGCATTCCAAACTCCTATACATTATTTTTCTACAACTCCGGAAGAGTACAAATTAGGTCATATCCCACGAGTCACGCGGGACGACAGACGACACAGCTAGTGCGAACTAGTGATACTACTACTAACTCAGACCGATCCGTAGTAGTCCTTGTAGAAGTCACCTCCATAGCCCGGAAGTTCAACATGATCATCCGGAAATAGACGGTCTCGCGGAGCTTGTGGACCATAGGGGCTAGGATGAGGTCTTGGACCAGCAAACGGTGGCCTGCGGGGACCGCGAGGTGGGGTGATGCCTCCTACATCACGCCAAACCATCACGTCTGGCAGAGCAGATCTCACAGGATAGAGATCGCGCATGTCTGAATATCCAGCTTGCACTGCCGGTGCGAACCGAGTCAAAGTGGCCCAGTGGTCAGCACGGGTATTGAAGAGCTCTAACCTTAAGGCCCGATTTTCACGGTCCTTATCCTCGAGCATCTCAGCAGTGGTGCGAGTCCGTGAATCCTCCTGAGTGGAGTCAGCATATATAGCCTGAAAATATCCTTGTGCTCCCGGAAGTGATCCTGGCATATACCGGAAGTCAGAGTCCCGAAATAGACCAGATCTGACTCACATAATGGTCATCATAGAGTAGGCGGCATCCTACACAGCCATCTCGATAGTAACCCCGAGTCCATAGGAGCAGTGAAGAGGCTCAGTGGATCCAGGATAAGAAGGAAATATCCTGACAGTGCAGAGATACTGGCTTTGATTAAAATCTCGGAATTGCTCTTCGACCGTGTACTCAGGATACCAGCGGTATCCAGCCTCAGTCATTACCCTGACCAACTTAGCAGTATGGCCGGGTACATCTAGGCATCGAGTCAGGCGAACCACTTGATTGAGGTCGCGAGTGGCCATCTGAAAGCACAATTATAATGCAAAGGCATTAGAATTTCTAGCAAAATTTCGGCAGCATAACAGCTGTAAATGCTCAAAAAGGATATTGAGACATTTGACAAAGGATTTCGTACACACTCAACATTATCATATCAAGTCTTGAAACCATTCTTGCAACATAATGTGGTAGTAGAACTAGACTAGGCTTGTAACCATCAAACTTATAAGGTACTACTGATCAGTAACACGTGATCCTGATAGAAAGAACAGATCCTAATTCCTTAACCCCCGGTGGAAGAATGGACTGACTCAGATCAGAATGTCATAAGATATAAGGAGTAAAAAGAGCCTTACGTTCCAACCCACAAACAATTCCCCTACATATAACTAAAGAATTTCTAGACTCAACATCGACCAGTTTGGCTTGGAGAACCTACAGTCAGTCCGGCTCTGATGCCAACGCTGTCAGGACCCCGACTCGATGTCACATCGATCTAGCCGGTAACACTTCATATCACTTTGCGGCCTCACGCACGGTATTCCCACGGGTGTCGCCTTACCTTTGCCCGGGACCGTTTGCGCCTTTTGGCTCACGTATATGATAGTGTCGCTAGCATCCATATGATAAAGAGCCCGGGCTGACATGACTAGTCGTAAACCCAAAGTGGCACAGACTTACAGGGACAGGCATCCATGACCCAGCTTCGAACGTGTCGGTCATCAGCAAGTGGGTCCGGGCTGTAGCACTGGGCTAGCAGGACTCCGGTAAACCGGGCTGTAGCGGGCTAACAGGACTCCGGTACTCAAAGCGTGACATTTCCCCGAAGGGACAGACACAGGAACGAAGAAGGACACATGCCGGCCAGCCTAAGTGTTCCAGAGCAGTAGCAAGCTACCATGGCTCAGTGGTAACACTAGGAGACATTTCCCGGTAAGAGAGGCTACTAAAGATAAACAACTAGATAGTCAGATCCCACATATACCAAGCATTTCAATCATACACACAATATGCTCGATATGTGCAAATACAACGAAGCATCACAACATGACTCTACGACACAAGTACTTTATTTAAGGCTCAGTGAGCCATACATAACATACACACAAAGGTACGGGTCTCACGACCCAACATACAAGTCATACAATCATACAAGCCAACAGCGGAAGTAACTTGTCTGAGTACAGACAACTAGTAAATAAAAGAGGCTTGGAAAGCCTGGCTATACTATGTGGTCCTTCACAAGCTCAGGGTCACCACCTGGGTCTTTAGCCTACTCGTTGATGTCAACGTCTACATAGAACCCATCAGAAGGGGTTGCAGCGTCTTCTGTAAAATTGTAGATTATAGCAACATGAGTACAAAGGTACTCAGCAAGACTTACATCAGATCCTACATACATGCATAGTATCAAGAAGGGTTGGTGGAGTTATTGCAGCAAGCCAGCTTTGACTCTTGGCTAGACTATCCTACGATACTCCATTTGAAACAGTTTTGCGCACACGAGTCCACTACTCACCACTTCAATACACTACCGAGGATCCACCTCCGTCTTCCTACGGAAGAGCCATCCTCGGCACTCACACTTATCTTGAGGCTTTTATAAGTTTCCATTTACTTGTCTATGAACTGTATAGGCAACCAAGTAGTCCTTTACCGCGGACGCGGCTATTCGAATAGATCATGTTAACCCTGCAGGGAGTACTTCTTCATACACGCTCTCACCACTTACCGTCGTTTACACGACATGTACTCGGCAACCTTCAAGCGGAAGCCCAACGTGGGTGTCGGCCACGACCTACCTAATCACCTAAGCCTCCAGTCCAGGTTTATCGCCTATTCAGGTTCCATCCGCAGGGAGTCCGGCCGAGGTTTCCCATACGGCCCCGAACGATGTGAACAGGGTTCCCGAGATACCTAATGGGTATTCGGTACACCGTGCCACGTACCTACCGCATCACAGCCCACCCCTACGGTCAGCGCTGTCCACGGCCTCCAGTAGGCTACAAACACCAGAAACTACTTGCAACTCCTGGACGGAGAACTAGGGTGAATAAGAAGTCGAGAGGGTCCATTGGTTTCGGGCCCAATGCATGGTAGTAGCTGATTCTTAAATCACACATACAGATCTCAGTGCTTAAGGTCGGCTTCAATGAAACAACCCACCATGTACTCCTACATGGCCTCTCATCGATACCTTTACCAAATCGTGTTCACCACGCCACTCTCATTACCGACATAATCATTTCACTCTAGTCCATCACCCAGATGAACCAGACCTGACACGACTCTAAGCATAGCAGGCATAGCAAGGTAGGAACAACACATACATATGGCTCAATCAACTCCTACACATGCTAGTGGGTTTCATCTAGTTACTGTGGCAATGACAGGTCATGCAGAGGAAATGGGTTCAACAACCATAGCACACAGCAGTTTGAATCGCGTTGTCTTAATGCAGTAAAATAGAGCAGGAGCGAGAACATGGGATTGTATCGATATGATCAAATGGTTGGTTGCTTGCCTGATGGTTCGTTGCACGGATACGATTCCTCGTTAGGGTAATCACGGTACTCCTCGGGAACAGATCCTGTCGCAAAGGATAACGATACACAGGCATTACCAAACAATGTGCAACAATATGATGCATGCATGAAACATGGCAATATGAGTGTGTTGGGCTAATGCAACTAAAACCAGATGTGTTTGAGCAAATTTGAATCAAAGATTCAAATTCCAATTCAAATATGGCCTTTTAAAGTGCCTTTTCTTGTTCTGATTGAAACATCAAGTTAACTTGTTTGATCATGCATGAAAATAGTACAGATGGATAGATTGGATTTTTCTGATCATTTTTCATATATTATTTGTCCAATTTGGAGTTACAGAATAAAAGTTATGAATTTTTGAAGTTTAAATAATATTCTGGAATTTCCTGATTTAATTAAATCCAGAAATATCATTTACTGCGTCAGCCTGACATCACAGTGACATCAGCAGGTCAACAGGGCTGGCTCGGGTCAAACCTGACGTGTGGGGTCCACACGTCAGTGACCAGGTGCTAATCCCGCGTTGACCCCGGGCTGGTTAGCTTTGACTAACCCCTGGGGCCCACTTGTCAGCGTCAGTAAGTGATGGATTAGTGGTTAATCAACTAGGCCACGTCAGCTCGCCGGAGTTCTGGCCGGCGGCGACCAACAGTGCGGCGGCGATAGTGGTTTTGGTCGTTTCGGCCACCAAATGGAACGTGGCGACCACCGGAGTGAAGCTGAGGACGACCCGCGGCTCTTGGCGGAGTCCGTTGGGGTCGGGGTGGCCGGAGCTGACGGCGGTGAGCTCGCCTGCGGCCGCCGGGGTTCGGTCGTGCGCGGGATTGGTGCTGGAGCTCGAAGTCGAGCAAAGTGAGGCGCTAGGGATGCTCTACGGGTTCTTGCGAACGTGTTGGACTCGCCGGGGTGACCAAATGGTCACCGGAGCTGCGTCGACGGCGAGCTCGGCGACGGCGGAGGTTCGGCCGAGGTGGGGATGCAACTACGGTGAGGGAACGAGGGGAAGGAGAGGGGGAAACGGCTCGGGGGCTCACCGCGGTTGCAGTGGGCGTCGAAGCGGGCTCGGGGACGCGCTGGAGACGGCGAATTCGTCGGCGACGGTGGTCGGAGTCCGAAGAGGGGAACGGCGACGTGGCGGCGATGCAGGGCTTCCGGGGACTCGTGGAGCGGTGGGGAGGAAGAGGGAGTCGAGGCGGAGCTTCTGAGCTACTCGGGGAAGCGAGGGGTGGCCGGAGTCAGTGGCTACGGCGAACGGCGGCGACGGTGGTGTTCGGCCGAGAGCGAGAGAGAGCGAGGGAGAAACGGGGGAGAGTGAGCGAGAGCAGGGGGGATCGGGACGGCTGCGGGCGTCGTCCACGCGGCCAGGGGGGCGTCGGCAAGCAGGAGGTGGCCGCGCGGTCGCGCGCGCGCGAGCACGCAGCAGCTTCGGGGCGTGGGGAGGAAGACGACGGGGAGCTACAGTGCTGGGCTGGGCCGGCCAGCTGGCTGGGCTGAACAGGGAGGAGCCCAGGTAAGCTTCTCCCTTTTAGTTTTTTTCTGTTTTCTGTTTTATTTAATAATTCTGCAACTTTGTTGAATTAAATAAAATACCTAGGCAATTCCAAAAATCACCAAACTACTCCTGGTCCATAGTTGGAATATTTCCAACATGAAACATTTTAGTTTGGAGATATTTGAGCATTTAAATATTTTATATTATTTTAAATGCCCAAATTCAAATATCTATGATTTAATTCAAGAACCCTAAGATGGCCTAGAAAAGTGTGCACCATTTTTGGCAGAGGTTCTGAACCAAGGCTAAAATGATGGACATTTTAGAAGGGCATTTCAGGTTCATTGAAAAATTATTTTAGTAACCCTAGTTGGTTTCAGAGGGGACTGGGGGTTCTGTCATCCCCATTTCAAGTTTCTGATGAAAGAATAAACATGATGCAACACTCTAATGCATGACTAGCTAGGGTGTGACACCACAAGATGCCGATGACTTAAGTTACATAGTTCAACAACCTGGGGAGTCAGCCGGGAAATTCTAGACTAGGTTCTTAACTAAAAAGAACCAGATACTCGAATGTCCGAATGCCGAAGCCCTGGCGGCCTTTCAACATAGCATCCGTGACGAATAGCTTGCCCGTCACCTCAGCCAAGAAAAGCTGAAATCCATGGCAGCCCTCACAACACTCATGACCAGCTTTTGTGCGGGTGAGGATAGCTGGCTGGCCTGTAGTAAAAATACGGCCAGTGATGCAGGCCCCTCCGAGGCCAAACACAGCGCCGGCAAGCTCCGGCGCAAAAGACACAAACGCCGAAGCAATGGCAATAATACCGATGACACTACGGTTCACGCCGGATTCAGTGGCTCCAAGCCCGGTTAGCGGAAGAAGCCCTACAAGAGGAATAGCAAGGGACCATCCAGCCTGGACCGCATACTCGACCGTCCGTGCCAGATACATGGCACCCCAGACAAGCAATCACACCAACAAAGATTGTTGGGTTTTCAAACAGCTGGCAAGTTAAATGCCAAAAACAAAGAAAAGGGATCACAAAGCAAGGACGAGGACGAAGAGACCTGGAAGCCGAACAATGGGGGACAGAATAAATTTCCCCCTCAAGTCAAAACGGTGAACATGATATACTCTACACACATCCCCAAAAGGAAGCGCAAGCGTGCACTCACGGACATCTACGCGATAGAGCCAGTCGCCCTTAAATTCAATCCATGGTCGTCATCCCGATCACCTTCGATCGTCGAGATCATCCAACTAGTATCCATCATGGCGGTTCGGCCGCATTGGTCCTCGACCCAATCATCGACGGATTCCACCTGACACGAGTCCTAATGGACGGTGGCAGCAGCCTCAACCTGCTCTATCAGGATACAGTACGTAACATGGGTATCAATCCATCACGAATCAAGCCCACCAAGACTACCTTTAAAGGAGTCATCCCAGGTGTAGAGGCCCGTTGTACGGGCTCAATCACACTGGAGGTGGTGTTCGGTTCACTGGATAACTTCCGAAGCGAAGAACTAATCTTCAATATCGTCCCCTTCCGCAGCGGCTATCACACACTGCTCAGACGAACCGTGCTCGCTAGATTCAACGCGGTGCCACACTAAGCTTATCTCAAGCTCAAGATGCCCAGTCCACGGGGCGTCATAATAGTCAATGGAAATACAGAACGCTCCCTCCATACAGAGGAGCACACAGCCGCCCTAGCAGCAGAAGTACAGAGCGGCCTTCTCAAGCAGAACGACAATCCGGCTGCCGACCCCCTGGACACCATTAAGAAGATCCAGATTACGCTGCAACAGGACAACTCGGCTCGTCAAGAGCTTGACTAGCAATTCGGCCTCCATCCCAGCCCTAATTAAGTAGTGGTACTCGCACCACGCGTACATACTTACGCACTTAAAATCCCATGGGCATCGACGGAGGCACAACTTGTGATCCATAGTACGGCTTACCCGTCCCCGGACTCACACTTACTCTCAAAAATTTTCCTCTTATTCGTTTCATGTTCCTTTTTCCATGGGCATGATCGTCAGTCCTTTCGAAGGACCGACATACAAAGATGACAAGCAGCATAGGTGTGTGGGGTAACCTCTATACGTTCTTCTTGACGATATTTCTACTTATTTTTCAGGGCCCGCACGCTGCGCCCTCTTGACTCCGGCATGTTAAATAGCCCGGATGCTTATCGCACTATTTGTATAAGATACACATTGACGTATCCATACAGTTATAATGAAAATGGTTTGCGGCCCAGTTTCTATGGTTTTCGCTTCATACTTCATTCTATTTTCGATTTGCTTATCGACTACATCCTTACACTTTGGTACGTCTCATATTCGCCAGGGGCTCCCCATCGCCCCATAACACGGCAAACAAAGTCCGAACACTCCTTGTAGACATGTTCGGCACCCCGAATTTAGCATTATATGCATTGGCTCTGAATCATGTCTTTGGTCAATAGTTGGGTTGCCCGGCTCCTATGCTTGGTACCCTACGTTCTCCTAAATCAGCTAGGGTAGTAAAGGGAGAACTACTGCGATTGTGCCCTAGCCTCGACCAGATGAGCGCCTCAGTAGAGAAAGCCGAAAACTGACTGTCATGATGCGGCGAGAGCCGGTCAGCTGTTCGAGGGTTACAAATCGTTGGAGATTTTTTTGTGTTTCACGAAGGATCGGTGATTCCTGATCAGATGCTAACAACACTCTGGTTCGCACCAGGGGCTGCGCCCATGCTTTATTATAAAACTCCTATGGCTAAGTGAGGGCATTTAAGCCGCATAGTCTGATTGCCTTGTTTGTTGCGCTAAACAACTCCTTCAAGGACCATATAAGTGGATCAAGATTGTTCAGATTCCATCCCAAACACCTCCGTACTACCTACATGAGGGCATAAGCCGACGACTGGCCAACCCTCAAATTACATACAACACGACCGCACAGGAGGAAACAATTAAAGCATAACAAAATTATACCACAAACAGGCTTTGTTTTCATAACACAAGGCAAAGGAAAAGGCGACATGAATACAATGTCCTGCGAACATTGTGCTGCCACAGGACGAGAACCCTCCAGGACATCCGCAAAATACCGTTCAGGTTTGCGGTGCTCCATGCCCTCCGGTGGCCCTTTGGTCACCTTGATGGCATCCATCTTCGCCCACCACATCTTGCAACGGGCGAAGGCCATTCACGCACCTTCAATACAGGCTGAGCGCTTGACGACGTCCAGCCGAGGACAGGCATTCACCATCCGCCTCACGAGTCTGAAGTAGCTGCCAGGCATAGCTTCGGTTCGCCATAGCCGGATTATCACATCCTTAATGGCTAGTTCGACCACCCTATGCATCTCCACCAGCCGTTTCAGCTGATCGGTGAAGGACACGGGATGCTCTGGCACCGCATATTGCGACCAGAATAGCTTCTCCGTAGAACCCCCTCCTTCGGCTCGGTAGAACTGTGTGGCGTTCGATACACTAAGTGGCAGATCCGCAAAGGCCCCTGGGGAACTCCAAATCCGGGTTAGTAAAAGGTACTGCTTCTTCGCAGACTTGCTTTACCCGCAGTAATCTTCTTGGCCTCCTGGATCTCCTGGAGGGCGGCTTGGTCCTCATTCCGCGTGGTCTCCGCGCTTTGACGAGCCTTGGCGAGCTCGGTCTCTCGGACCGACGCATCATGCTCCAGGTCCTCGCACTTCTTCGCCGCATCTTGGAGCACCTTCTGAACATTGCCGACCCGGGCCTAGAGCTTCTTACGGGCGGCTTGCTGCTGGACAGCCTTCCCCTCGACTTCGGCCAGAGCCTTTTTCAAGGCATCGACCTCGGTCGCCGCTCCTACACATATTATGACAATCCGGTCAACACACACCGCTTATTCTTTCTGAATGCACAGCAAGTCGTTACATACCTTGCTTTTCTTGGAGCTGCCTCTTCACCTCACCGAGCTCTTCCTCTGCCTGCTCTAGTCTCTGCTTCAGTTCAGAGACCTCGGCAGTATGCGATGTCGCGTCCAACAACGACGCCTGCGCATTTGTATACATTCAGTTAGTCTCCTGCAATAACGGATTGATCCCCTGTCCATCATTCCTTTCGAACACCGGATAGTGTCTCAGGGGCTACTGTATACATGGGTTCTTTCTCTTTCTTACCTCAAAACCTGTCAACAGGTTGCTGCAGGCTTCGTTCAGCCTGCTCTTGCCAGACTGAACCTTATTGATACCGCACCCATAAGGACACGATGCTCGTCCACAATGGAGGCGCCTCGTAGCGCTTCCATCAGATTATCAGGTGCCCCTGGCTAGACAGGGGTCACCGGCAGAATTGGTGCGCCCCCCTCTTTCGAAGAAGGTTGCTCACTGGATTCCAGAGCCTTATTGGTCCCTAGAATCATATTCGGCTGAGGGACGAACCAAATACGACCCTCTTGGACATCCTTCATGGGGATCTGCTCCCCCATGTGCCCGGCAGTGGAGGTTTCGCCTTGTGGTGCCTCCCGGACAGCGTCCTGGGCTCCTCCCCGGTTCGGGACAGTCCTCCGAGACAACACTTCGATGTCATCCCTGGCCCCGGGAGAGTAAGCAGGCGGTGGCGACATGCTCGCCATCTCCGATGGAGCCAACAAACCTCCAGATGAGGATCACTGTATGAGATCGCGGGCCGGACTGCAATAGTACAGCTGACGATGTCAAGATAATGGAGAAGAAAGGGCCAGATGTGCGCACGAGCGAGCCACGTCACTTACGATGCGGCCTGGGGCTTAGTGCGGGGGCGTCGTTTTGGACTGCTGTCAACGTCCCACAAAGTGTTGACCGCTGGGACGCCCTTCCCTTTCTTGGGCATTTCCGCCTCTAGATGCGTCGAAGCCGCCCTCTTCTTTTTCTTCTTCACCTCAAGGGGAGGGTTGTTTTCCTCCTCCTCCTCTTCCTCGTCATTGTCCTCAGGGACGGAGGAATGGGCTTCCTCATCTTCGGACGTCACATCTGAAGTGCCCTTGTGGCGGTGGCCATTCTTGGCCCCCGTGGCCTTCTTCTTGGCCTTCTTTTCCAGCGCCTTATATGGCACCGACAACAGCATCTTCGCTAGACACGGGATGACAGGTTCTTCAGGCAGCGGAGCCAGACACTGGATCCACTTCGCCCTCTCTATCCAGTCCTGAAAAAGCAATAATAAAAGCTTTGGCATCATCCTTGAAACAAACAAGCAGGGAATACATTAAAAAAGGCATACCTCGCTGGCGAGATGCTTAGCGTCATGCCCGATATCTGAATCTGCGGCTGGCGGTTTCTCATTGCCCTTAAAGAGCGACTTCCATCCATCTTCATGAGTAGTCCCGAAGAGCCTCACCAAGGTCTGGTGTTTCTTCGGATTGAACACCCACAGAGGGCGGCTTCGGCGCTGGCATGGGAGAATCCGGCGAACTAACATCACCTGGATTACATCGACGAGCTTGACATTCTTGGTTATCATGCTTTGGATGCGCGTCTGCAGCGCTATCAGCTCATCAGGCGAACACCAGTCAGGACTCTTCTCGACCCAGGAGGTGAGTCGCATGGGAGCACCGGAGCGGAATCCGGCAGCGGCGGCCTAGGTGGTGCCGCAGGGTTCTCTGATGTAGAACCACTGTCTCTGCCACTCCTTTACTATCTCCACGAAAGTGCCTTTTTGCCAGGAGACGTTGGGCAGCTTGCTCACCATGGCTCCTCTACACTCCGCGTGCTGGCCGTCCACCACCTTCGGCTTCACGTTAAAGAATTTGAGCCACAACCCGAAGTGGGGTTGGATGCGTAGGAAGGCCTCACACACGACGATAAAAGCCGAGATGTTGAGAAGGGAATTCAGGGACAGATCATGGAAATCTATCACGTAATAATACATCAGCCCGCAGACAAAAGGGTGGAGTGGAAACCCTAGCCCGCGAAATGGGGGATGAATACTACCCTATTGTTGGGCTCCGGCGTGGGGACGACCTGTCCCACAGCCAGCAGACGGTGGGCGATCTCCTTCGCCAAATATCCAGCCACCCGAAGCTCAGTAATTTCCTCCTCCTTGATGGAAGAGACCATCCACTTGCCCTGACCTCCGGATCTGGACATGGTTAAGTGCTGGCTTGAGTGGAAAGGAGACGAGAACTTGGGCATTGGAGCTCGAGATTGGAAAGGCGGAGACCGAGAGAGGGCGTAAGAGAGGAAGAGGGACTGCTTATCCCCTTATAAAGGTAGCGAATATTGAATGCCTCCTCGCTTGCCTTGAGATTCGCCTATCCCCGGCAGCCGTGTAAACGGCACGGTTGGGTTACCCATGCCTGCATTGATGAGAATCCCGCAGTTAGGGGACACGATCTCTGCTTTGACAAGACGTTCCAGTGGCAACCGCGTCTCGGGACGTGGGACGTCAAACATAAAAGCAGTTCGGAATTATGACCGGTCAGACGTAGTGTCGTGCTGCATAAAAGGGTTGTCCTCTGCGGTTGCGTGTAAAAATATATTCTCTCTGCGGTTGCGTGTGGTATGTGTGACAGGTCTGGATACAATCATCGCATCCGAAGACTATCTTGGAGTTCGGGAGAAGGGGAACCCGCCTTGCAATTGCGAAGACAATCTGCACGCCGGACTCCTCGTCATGGAAGCCAGGTTCAGGGGCTACTGAGGGAGTCCTGGACTAAGGTGTCCTCAGGCATCCGGCCTATTATCCATGGGCCGGACTGATGGGTTGTGAAGACGTGAAGACTGAAGATCGTACCCGTGCCCGGATTGGTTTCTACTTGGCATGGAAGGCAAGCTTGGCAACCGATTATGAAGATTCCTTTCTATGTAACCGACTCCATGTAACCCTAGATCTCTCCGGTGTCTATATAAACTGGAGGATGTAGTCCGGATAGGCGGATACTCGTTACCATAGTCATACAGGCTAGGCCTCTTGGGTTTTAGCCATAACGATCTCGTGGTAGATCAACTCTTGTAATACTCATATTTAGCAAGATCAATCAAGCATGAAGTAGCGTATTACCTCCATAGAGAGGGCCCGAACCTGGGTAAACATCGTGTCCCCCGTCTCCTGTTACCATCGATCCTAGACGCACAGTTCGGGACCCCCTACCCGAGATCCGCCGGTTTTGACACCGACAGTGGGCATGGGTATATACATTTTGCTTCTCGTCACTAGTTCATTCTTGATTTGGCGGTATTGTCGGATGAAGCGGCCCAGACCGACATTACGCGTACGCTTACGCGAGACTGGTTCTACCTATGTGCTTCGCACATAGGTATATGGTGGGTGTCAGTTTCTCCAACTTTAGTTGAATCGGATTCAATGAACAGGGTTCTTTTTGAAGATCAAAAAGCAATCACTATACCGCGTTGTGGTTTTTGATGTGTAGGTAAGAACGGTTCTTGCTCAGCCCGTAGCAGCCACGTAAAACTTGCAACAACAAAGTAGAGGACGTCTAACTTGTTTTTACAGGGCATGCTGTGATGTGATATGGTCAAGACATGATGCTAAATTTTATTGTAAGAGATGATCATGTTTTGTAACATAGTTATCGGCAACTGGCAGGAGCCATATGGTTGTCGCTTTATTGTATGAAATGCAATCACCATGTAATTGCTTTACTTTATCACTAAGCGGTAGCGATAGTCGTAGCAGCAATATTTCGCGAGACGACAACGATGCTTCGATGGAGATCAAGGTGTCAAGCCGGTGATGATGGTGATCATGACGGTGCTTTGGAGATGGAGATCAAAAGCACAAGATGATGATGGCCATATCATATCACTTATATTGATTGCATGTGATGTTTATCCTTTATGAATCTTATTTTTCTTAGTACGGCGGCAACATTATAAGATGATCTCTCACTAAATTTCAAGGTACAAGTGTTCTCCCTGAGTATGCACCATTGCGAAAGTTCATCGTGTCGATACACCACGTGATGATCTGGTGTGATAAGCTCTACGTTCACATACAACGGGTGCAAGCCAGTTTTGCACATGCAGAATACTCGGGTTAAACTTGACGAGCCTAGCATATGCCGATATGGCCTCGGAACACTGAGACCGAAAGGTCGAGCGTGAATCATATAGTAGGAGTTCACCATTGAAAACTACTCCATCTCACGTGATGATCGGACATGGTTTAGTTGATATGGATCACGTGATCACTTAGATGATTAGAGGGATGTCTATCTAAGTGGGAGTTCTTAATTTATTTGATTAACTGAACTTAAATTTATCATGAACTTAGTCCTGATAGTGTTTGCATATCTATTGTAGATCAATTGCTCGCATATTGCTTCCCCGTTTCATTTATGATATGTTCCAAGAGAAAAATAAGTTGAAAGATGATAGTAGCAATGATGCGGACTAGGTCTGTGATCTGAGGTTTATCCTCATTGCTGCACAGAAGAATTATGTCCTTGATGCACCGCTAGGTGACAGACCTATTGCAGGAGTAGATACAGACGTTATGAATGTTTGGCAAAGCTCGGTATGATGACTACTTGGTAGTTTAGTGCACCATGCTTTACGGCTTAGAACCGAGACTTCAAAAACATTTTGAATGCCACGGAACATATAAGATGTTCCAACAGCTGAAATTTGTATTTCAGACTCTTGCCCGAGTCGAGAGGTATGAGACCTCTAACTAGTACTTTGCCTAAAAGATGGAGGAGAATAGCTCAACCAGTGAGCATGTGCTCAGAATGTCTGAGTACTACAATCGCTTGAATCAAGTGGGAGTTAATCTTCCAGATAAGATAGTGATTGACAGAGTTCTCTAGTCACTATCGCCAAATTACTAGAACTTTGTGAACTATAATATGTAAGGGATGACAAAAACGATTCCCGAGCTCTTCGCGATGCTGAAATCAGCGAAGGTAGAAATCAAGAAAAGCATCAAGTGTTAATGGTTGACAAGACCACTAGTTTCAAGTAAAAGGGCAAGGGAAAGAAGGGGAACTTCAAGAAGAATGGAAAGCAAGTTGCCGCTCCCATGAATAAGACCAAAGCTAGACCCAAGCCTGAAACTGAGTGCTTCTACTGCAAAGGAAATGGTCACTAGAAGTGGAACTGTCCTAGATACTTGGCGGATAAGAAGGATGGCAAAGTGAACAAAGGTATATTTGATATACATGTTATTGATGCGTACTTTACTAGTGTTTATAGCAACCCCTCAGTATTTGATACTGGTTCAGTTTCTAAGATTGGTAAATTGAAACGGGAGTTGCAGAATGAACAGAGACTAGTTAAGGGTGAAGTGATGATGTGTGTTGGAATTGGTTCCAAGATTGATATGATCATCATCGCACACTCCCTATACTCTCGGGATTAGTGTTGAACCTAAATAAATGTTATTTGGTGCTTGTGTTGAGCATGAATATGATTTGATCATGTTTATTGCAATACAATTATTCATTTAAAGTTAGAGAATAATTGTTGTTCTATTTACTTGAATAAAACCTTCGATGGTCATACACCCAATGAAAATAGTTTGTTGGATCTCGATCGTAGTGATACACTGTTGGGGAACGTAATAATTTCAAAAAAAATCCTACGCACACGCAAGATCATGGTGATGCATAGTAACGAGCGGGAAGAGTGTTGTCCATGTACCCTCGTAGACCGTAAGAGGAAGCGTTAGGAGAATGCGGTTGATATAGTCGTACGTCTTCACGATCAGACCGATCCAAGTACCTAATGCACGACACCTCTGAGTTCAGCACACGTTCAGCTCGGTGACGTCCCACGAACTCCGATCCAGCAAAGCTTCGAGGGAGAGTTCTGTCAGCATGACAGCGTGATGACGGTGATGATGACGCTACCAACGTAGAGCTTCGCCTAAGCACCGCTACGATATGAACAAGGTGGATTATGGTGGAGGGGGGCACCGCACACGTCTAATAGATCAACTGATCAACTTGTGTGTCCTAGGGTGACCCCTTCCCCACGTATATAAAGGAGGGAGGGGAGGCCGGCCGGCCTCTCTAGGAGCGCCAAAAAGGGGGGAGGAATCCTCCTCCTAGTAGGAGTAGGATCCCTCCTTTCCTAGTCCTACTAGGAGGGGCAAGGAAGGAGAGGGGGAGAAGAAGGACAGAGGTGGCGCGGCCCCTCCCCTAGTCCAATTCGGACTAGGCCCATGGGAGGGGCGCGGCCAGCCCTCGTTGCTTCTCCTCTTTTTCCCCTAAAGCCCACTAAGGCCCATATGTACTCCTGTATTCCCGTAACTCCCTTGGTACTCCAAAAAATACCCGGATCACTCAGAACCTTTCCGATGTCTGAATATAGCCTTCCAATATATCAATCTTTACGACTCGATCATTTCGAGACTCCTCGTCATGTCGGTGATCTCATCTGGGACTCCGAACAACCTTCAGTACATCAAATCATATAAACTGATAATACCGATCGTCACCGAACGTTAAGCGTGCAGACCCTACGGGTTCGAGAACTATGTAGACATGACCGAGACACGTTTCCGGTCAATAACCAATTGTGGAACCTGGATGCTCATATTGACTCCTACATATTCTACGAAGATCTTTATCGTTCAAATGGCATAACAACATACGTTGTTCCCTTTGTCATCGGTATGTTACTTGTCCGGGATTCGATCGTCGGTATTTCAATACCTAGTTCAATCTCGTTACCGGCAAGTCTCTTTACTCGTTCCGTAATACATCATCCCGCAACTAACTCATTAGTTGCATTGCTTGCAAGGCTTATAGTGATGTGCATTACCGAGAGGGCCTAGAGATACCTCTCCCACAATCAGAGTGACAAATCCTAATCTCGATTTATGCCAACTCAACAAGTACCATCAGAGACACCCGTAGAGCACCTTTATAATCACCCAGTTACATTGTGACGTTTGGTAGCACACAAAGTGTTCCTCTGGTATTCAGGAGTTGTATAATCTCATAGTCATAGGAACATGTATAAGTCATGAAGAAAGCAATAGCAATATACTAAACGATCAAATGCTAAGCTAACGGAATGGGTCAAGTCAATCACATCATTCTCTAATGATGTGATCCCGTTAATCAAATGACAACTCATGTCTATGGCTAGGAAACTTAACCATCTTTGATTCAACGAGCTAGTCAAGTAGAGGCATACTAGTGACAATCTGTTTGTCTATGTATTCACACATGTACTAAGTTTCTGGTTAATACAATTCTTGCATGAATAATAAACATTTATCATGAAATAAGGAAATAAATAATAACTTTATTATTGCCTCTAGGGAATATTTCCTTCAGTCTGCCACTTGCACTAGAGTCAATAATCTAGTTCACATCGCCATGTGATTTAACACCAATAGTTCACATCACCATGTGATTAACACCCATAGCTCACATCACCATGTGACCAACACTCAAAGGGTTTACTAGACTCAGTAATCTTAGTTCACATCGCCATGTGATTAACACCCATAGAGTACTAAGGTGTGATCATGTTTTGCTTGTGAGAGAAGTTTAGTCAACGCGTCTGCCATATTCAGATCCGTATGTATTTTGCAAATTTCTATGTCAACAATGCTTTGCACGGAGCTACTCTAGCTAATTGCTCCCACTTTCAGTATGTATGCAGATTGAGACTTAGAGTCATCTGGATCAGTTTCAAAACTTGCATCAACGTAACCCTTTATGACGAACCTTTTGTCACCTCCATAATCAAGAAACATATCCTTATTCCACTAAGGATAATTTTGACCGATGTCCAGTGATCTACTCCTAGATCACTATTGTACTCCCTTGCCAAACTCAGTGTAGGGTATACAATAGATCTGGTACACAACATGGCATACTTTATATAACCTATGGCTAAGTGATGACCCACAAGTATAGGGGATCTATCGTAGTCCTTTCGATAGGTAAGAGTGTCGAACCCAACAAGGAGCAGAAGGAAATGACAAGCGGTTTTCAGTAAGGTATTCTATCCAAGCACTAAAATTGTAGGTAACAGATAGTTTTGTGATAAGATAAATTGTAACAGGTAACAAGCAATGAAAGTAAATAAAGTTCAGCAAGGTGGCCCAATCCTTTTTGTAGCAAAGGAAAAGCCTGGATAATTTCTTATAATGAGAAAAGAGCTCCCGAGGACACATGGGAATTATCGTCAAGCTAGTTTTCATCACGCTCATATGATTCGTGTTCGGTACTTTGATAATTTGATATGTGGGTGGACCGGTGCTTGGGTACTACCCTTTCTTGGACAAGCATCCGACTTATGATTAACCCCTATTGCAAGCATCCGTAACTACAAAACAAGTATTGAGGTAAACCTAACCACAACATTAGACATATGGATCCAAATTAGCCCCTTATGAAGCAACGCATTAACTAAGGTTTAAGCTTCTGTCACTCTAGCAACCCATCATCTTCTTATTACTTCCCAATGCCTTCCTCTAGGCCCAAATAATGGTCAAGTGTCATGTAGTCAACTTTCACATAACACCACTAGAGGAGAGACAACATACATCTCATCAAAATATCGAATGAATACCAAATTCAGATGACTACTAATAGCAAGACTTCACCCATGTCCTTAGGAACAAACGTAACTACTCACAAAGCATATTCATGTTCATAATCAAAAGAAAACTCAGGCAAAAACCTCGGAAAAACAAAAGAAAAAGAAAGGGCCAAAAATCAGGCTGTCACAAACCTTACCCCCTTAAAGAAATCTCGTCCTCGAGATTTGGTTGCTCAGGAAACAAGTATGAATATTCTGACTTAAGGAAACCGTTTCCAACTTGGGTATCCTTTTTCCCATTAACTTTTTATCTGACTGGACCTAAGGTAGTTTTATCTACTGTATCCACCTTCTGACAGATCTTGCCTTGCTTGTTCATGCTTATATATAGGCTCCAATTTCTTTTTAGATCTGCTGACTAGCTGAGTGTGATTTACTTATCACGACTGAGATATATGCCCGTCTCACAAATCCAAAAGTGATTTCCGCTGGGTGTGCCACCCGACACTGACAAACTTTCATGTAATGATGATCAGAATTTTCTGATGAAACTCAAGCTCTGACTCATTGCATTGTGTGTCTCCACTAAATGCAAGTCCTTTGTGTTCCAACAGTGAGTCTGTAACATCCCCAAAATTCTAAAATTTGGAATATTATAAACAAATAGATAGAATGATTGTTTGTTTGATTGTTGTGTGATTGATTGAGTGAAATTTGAAACTTTTGAAAGTTAAATGAGAGGGAATAAAAGGACTTTCCCAAACTTTCATCTTGCTTTTATGATCTTCGTGAATTCAAATTCTTTTCACCACAAAAACCTAGAGAGAAGATGACATGACTTCGTCCATTTAATTAAATGACAAGGGGTGTTGAAAATATTTGAATTTCATTTGAAATTATTTCCAATTCATAAACTTCAAGCAACACAATGATTTTCATGAGAGAAGATAAAATGACTTCTTCAAAACATATGAAATATGAGTTGGGACTTTCAAAGAATTAAATTCAAAGTTCGTTTGAATTTATTTTCAATTTAGAGTTATTTGGGTTTTATTCAAATTATTTTTCTCCAAAAATAAAATATATGGAAAATAGGGTAACATGATTCCCTATAGCAGAAAATTGGAGAGAAATAAATTTGAATTAATTTTGGTATTTTTAAAATGATTTTTTCTGGATTTTACTAGAGCAGAAGCACTCTTTGTTTTATTTGAATTTGTGTGTATTTTATTTGACTACGAGAAAATGTTCATGTCGTAGAATATCTTTTTCTGAAAATGTTGATATATAATATGCCTATATAAAATGATTATCATATTTTCGTTATTCAGTTTTCCTTTCTGTTTCTATTTAAAAAAAACTGTACGTGCGGCCCATAAGTATTTGTCGCCCACGCGCGCATCATAGTAACAGCGAGCGCCCCATCTTTTTTTCCTATATGGGCCAGGCCCAGCCAGCCTTTTTTTTTTATTCTTAGGCCGAATTTTGTAAAAAAAAACTGCAGCCGCAGCTTAAGCGCGTGCGGCCGGCCGACGGCCTCTAGGCCCATGCGAGGCGCCTCTACTTCTCTGTTTCTTTTCATCTACGTTTAGTCCCACATTGCCTAACCTTTGACCCTGAAGCCTCTTTTCCGCCAATAAATATAGACCCATAGAGCCTTCAAAAATCATCTGATTCAGGTTAAATCAATATTTTGGTTTGACTACATTCATTTAAGAAATATATTTTTCTTCTCTCCGGCGCGGCTTCTGGAAATTGTCTTCTCTTTTCGAAGTTGTCGTTTCTCTGCCTTATAAAGATATCTTTTTTCTTTTTTTATACTTCCGTAGTTTATTATTTTCTAGACTAGTACGATAAAATAATTGGATTGCCATTAGTATACGTATTTATACATTAGACCTTAGCCGTAGCTATTTTTTTTCTTCCATAAAACAGCTTGGCCCTGATTTTTCAAATAGCCATAACTTCTTACTCGTTCATCCAAATTAGATGAAACCAACGCCCACTTCTTCGTTACAATCTCCTCTATCCAGTAATCCAACTCAAACATGTTTTTGAAAGATTAAAATTTGATTTAGATCAGATTTGAATTTGAACTTCGTTTGATCATAACTTAAGTTCCGTAACTCCGTTTGAGTTGATTCTTTTTGCAAATCGAAGCTTTTGACCTAAACTTTCTGATAAGGCCAAATTCACATAATTTTGGTACTGTTAGAAATTGTTTTATGTTGCAAGAGTTATTTTCTTGGTTTTTGATGCTTTTCGAATTGTCTTCTTCATTCTTTCCAACCTTTTGAGTGATTGCTTATGTGTGGTTACTACTGCTTGCTTACGATAGATTGATCGGAGTGTGACGAGTAGATCTATCAAGAGTTTTGAGTGCGAATCATCTTCATCAACATTGCAGGCAAGTTCACACTTTGATCATATCCCTTCATACCCAGTTTTTATGCATTAGCTTCATCCTCAAACATTGCATGATTAGTATGCCTTTAACATGTGGGTATTGGGAAGTAGTTGATGAGGTAGAACCTATTGCCCTATTTATTATCAAACCCTTGGGAGTTACTTCTACGTTATACTTATATTGCCATGCTATGCTCGTAGACGTGGATTGCGTTTGAGTGTATTCCATGACAGATGTGAGATTGTTAATTAATGGTTTACTTAAGGTGGCAACTTTAATACACATCTGGGTGGATTGAGGTACCTGGGGTCTCCAGTGATTGCCTGTTTTTTTGGAAATCCCGGGGTTACCGTGTGATCTTCCTATGGACCGCCACCCAGGCTCAAAGGGAACTGAGATTATTCATGCTAGAAACTTCCGTGTGTAGCCACAAGCTATTATGGGCTCTAGCATAGTTGAGTAAGTTACGTGAAGCTCTTGAAGAGGTAGATCAGCAGGTAGTGGGTTTTGTAGGTTTGGTATGGTCTACCCGGAGTAGAGAGTTAATGTTTCTGAAAGACTGTGTCTCCGTTATCCGTTTCTCAAACACCATGTAGTGCGAGAAAACCAACGGAGGCAATCGAGTCTTGTGGGGAAAAGTGCGCAAACCTCTGCAGAGTGTACAAACTAATCATGGTTAGCCGTGTCCCCGGTTATGGACAATCTTGAGTATCTAGTACTTGAAGTATCTTAAGTATCTCATCATGTTACTTTAATTAATTTTGTTGGGTTTAATGATGATGTTATTAATTGGGATTGAGAATGCTGTCAACCATTCTCAATGTTTAACAACCACCATGATAGTTAAATAAAATTTATTCCTTTGCAGTAGGGAAAAATTGGCTTTTCGCAAAAACATTATAACCATAGAGCCTCCACCAGCCAAATATGCATGTAGTGATAGTCTTTATTCATCATTGCTCTATGGTGTGAATTTGCCAGTACATTCAATGTACCGACCCTTTGTGGCTGCAACGTCTCATGTTGCAGGATCTTACGATGAGTAAGTGATACGTTAGGGTTACGATTTCTACACTCAAATTTGCCGTTGGTGTTGATGGGAATCCACAACCTTGTTACTTCCGCTATGGATTGAGGTAATAGTATTTACGTTATTTTATACATGTGATTTACCTCTGTTATAAATCCTCGAGTACTGTGTGTGTCAGCATACCGACCCAGGGATGACACTTAAGCACAGAGACTTGACCGTCCGAGGTCGGGTCGTTAGAGAGTCAAAACATAGCCGTTTCCTTACAGATTTTGACTCATCGCAGAAGTTTCTGAATCATCATAACCGGTTCCACTTCCGTGAGTATCAGATCCGTACCAAATATTTGATTGTCTCCGGTTGCGGCCAGCATAAAGGGTTTGGCCTGTATAATAATATCTGCAGACTTGACTGACGGTGGTTCTAACGGAAAAATTTTGTTCACGACAGGCTATCCATGTTGATTCATATAAGTGAGGACTCAGGCTTCTAGATTGTTATTCCTCATGCCGATTACTCATGTAGTAGGCATATCCGTGTGAATCAATACTGACTTAGATTGTCCGGGGGATCTGCACCATGGGGGCTGTATACAATTTTCATACCTGCCTCACTGGTCTTGCTCCTTCATTATTGTTTTCTTGGTCTGGTTTCTCGGCTGAAAGAGCTGGGCCATATCGTTTCTTCGTATGACCATAGGTACTATCGGTGCAATTTTTCGGCAATCGTAGTTTATCCTCATTTTTTTGATAAGGTAACCCATTAAATGGCAGGTTCAACACCTCTCAAGTTCTGATTGTTGGGAAATGATCATCCGAAACACTTGCAAGAAACCAACAAATAAGTCAGTAGCCACCAGAACGGTCTTTACACTCAGATCTGGGACATTACTGAAATAACTCAACCACGGCTCAGGACTGCCGAAAAATAGCTCAGAGCATGAGACCAGGTCGATAAGAAGAAGGTGACTGCTCCCTAAAATCGCCAAATAGCAGCTATAGGGCTACTGTCACAAAAAGAAACTCAACAGCTGTACGAGACGGCCGAAAAATAGCTCAGAGTCATGATAGTCGTTAAAGAGAGAAACAAAAATCGGCATCCACCCCGGATAGCTAGAAACAGCTCAGATCACAGTCGTGGTGCTGTCATTGGAGAAAAGGGGACAAGGGCTCATCGGGATCATTTTCCAGTTCACCAGTTCTTGTACGGAGCTCATTGATGTCATCAATCCTCATAATCCTTTGTCACACTGTGGTGTATACTGGCTTTATTCTCGTAATCATCCTCGCGTGATTGTCAGATCCTCATCCGATGGACTTGTAAGATCTTGATGATATGCTCATTGCATATATATGAGGACCTGATTCCGAGACAAACGTGTATTCTAACTGATTCTTGATTCTGACCAAAATGTTGCGGATCCGATTCTTGGGATTCACTGCCATGTGCTATCAATTCACAGCGTACTGCCTTGTACTAATGTCTTACTGGGTAAGATTGATTGGCTTGTGCTCGAAACATTCATCGGATAGCTTGCTGAAGAAGACTGGGCATCGTGCTTCAGAAGCTTACCCCCTTAAAGACTTTGCTGGGGGAAAGACTCGATACCTTATGCTGGAAGCTTTTGCGGTTGCTTACCGAAGAAGACAGGGTAACTTGCACAAGAAATCATCCATGTATCATACTGAGGAAGATAGATGAATCTTGCCTTGGAAACTTCTCTGGTATTTTGTGAGGGAAAAGTGGGTTGCTTACACCATAAACTTCTTATTGTGATATGCGGACCGATTTCCACATATATAACCATCTGAATATTTTTGCTATTGATTTCTTGCATGAAAGGGTGGTTTGCAGGACTATTCTCCTTTCTGAGTACTAAATACATGCCATATTTTTGTCTGCTTCTAGGTACACCGAGTTCCAAAATCATCCTCAACGAAAAACTAAACTTGTATCCGAGCCATACCTTTGATAATATTTTGTCAACCTTGCACACAATTTATCTTCTTGCCGAGTTAATCATTTTGTTGTGATGAGTGCATGCTAATGCAAACTTGATACTGACAGTCCATCCAGGATTTCTTTTGCATCCAGTCAAGATATTCCTAATTTCACTACAGTCAGCTGATAATTCCATTCTGTTTAGGTAAGTTTCCAAATATATATGCATTTCTTGCTGACTCTTCGGGTCCGGTGTCGGCTGACGAGCAACTTTAACAGGGGAAATTTTTTAACACCGAAGGCCCAAAGAAAGGAACAACAGAAACGACAAAGGCACACAAGCAGTCTACTAATATAATTAATCAAGCAATCATCACATATTACTGCTAGTCACACAATATGCATGCCTACTTAAGCACACAAAATTCATGGAATCTCCGGTACTACGATCTAGCATGTTGTGACGATGTGCACGAGGACGAATAAATGTGTGGAAGAATTGGTGTAAACAGCACTACACCAAGTGCTAGCTTAGCCAGATAGCAACCTGGACTAGCTCGGAGGCGAGGACGTACTCGATAATCATGTAGTGGGACACGAAGGTCGCAACTACATTATTATCAAGCAGATGGAAAAGATCCATACTCGTCCAAGAAATAGGATAGCAGGGAAAAACTAAGGCTGCTGACATTGCCCTTTCTTGATAACTAAGATCATTAAGGGTTGCCAATACGACGAAATAAAAGAACGATCCGGGATAGATGCATGCCTATCACCGAAACGATAGGTGGGACTGAAGCAAAGATATCGGCGTGATACCCGAGCACCATTTTTGCAAACAGTGTCGGGATCACTTGGCATCACTTTGCTGGGACAGAAATGACACCAAACACCAAAAGAAAAAGGAACTGGAGAAATGCAAAGGATGAGTTGTAGTGGATCCGAACCGATGCCAGCTACACTTCAACAGATAAACCATTAGTGACAAACTAATGAGCCTATATGCATGCTATGCAACAAACAAATGCAACAACCCAATGCAATAAACAACCCAGACTCTATACTACCGATTTCTAACGTTCGCGCGGTCTAGGGCGTCCTACAGCCATACCTGCTCTAATACCAAGCGCTGTGGCACCCCGGCTCAGAGAAAACCGGAACGCCCCATATTCCAGCCCAAAGATTGAACAGAAGTCTTCTGGAATACGGCACTGCTTAGCATAGAACAAACCAGCTTTCTATTATTACATGAATATGAATACAAGGTCTCCGATATTACAATGGATAACATCGGCACGGCGACACAACGCCATCCTCAGTTGCTCTATGCAAGCAGCAGAACAACTCGAAGCAGCGGAATAACTCTACCAGCGGAACAACAACGACGGTGGTGAACTCCACTCCGCAGGGACTCTGGCTGGAACGCTTATCCTAGCTCGCACAAACGAAAACAAGCAAGCAATCAAATCCGGCATGACCTGCAAGCTGGCATGACACGCCAGGTCAATACATTGAATGTACTTGCAAGCTCACAATAATTCAGAAGCATTCAAGACAGACAACAACATGGCAATTATAGGTTAATCAGGAATTTAACATGATATCATCAGAACAACATGGCATGACCAACATAAACATGATACAGCTAACACAACATGAACATATTAATCCGACAATACTAGCATGCAACATGATGACACCATATGCACCACTTATTCTGCTCAATTACCTCATAACCAACACATGCATCACTTACCAACCTCGAACATCACACGATCATCTCAGGATCAAATCAATCTTGGCATAAACAATACCGTAGCGATCATTATATAACCACAAGGAGCTTGATCTTTACCCATGATTCTTGTACAACATCACGAATATACAACAACTCGGTATCATCGATATCATCGTGATCCTTACGACGATCACTACCCGACCAACACTTGGTCTGTGATCCTTACGGCGATCACAACCCGACCAACACCTGGCCCGTGATCCTTACGGCGATCACAACCCGACCAACACCTGACCCGTGATCCTTACGGCGATCACAACCAACTTATCTCATTGTTATTAAGCACCTTATTCTTATTACTGTTGACTCATGGTGTGACCTTCTCATGACCTGGGCCCTTATCCGCGGGCAGGACTATCGATAGATTTAATATACACTCTGCAGAGGTTAGTACACTGTATCCACACTACAAAACCCATGGCCTCGCACTCCCATTCGGGTGGACCAACGGCGTTCCGACAAAACCGTCCTACTGCCATGACACTCTCCGGGCCACTTCGACTCACTCCACTGAGCTAAGTCATGCGTGGCCCCGTGTCTACCTCCAGACACAACGACCATCGTCGTGGCCCAAATCATAAACGATCCCACACGGGGATCCGCCGACTATAATAACTACGGTCACACAAGGTTATGCCTGCTTACCGGGCCAGGGTACAGCACACCCATAACCTTCCCTCATTGGAGGCACCGGCGAGAGGCACGACAATAGACCCAGTTAGGACCGTCCCATACCGGTAAGCGTGGTTGCACTGGTCTGCATCGATTCAGTGGCACCATGACTCAGCCAACAGTTGTTCAAGTTCAATTTAATCCGGTTAAACTTGAATGCAAATATGTTGAGCCATGATAAAATGCATGAACATGATATCAACATCATCATGAGAGGATCACATAACTTTTGTCACATCCCTAGCTTCTGGCATTGCTCTAGGCTAGCTTCATGTGTGCATCATGTCTATATTTTTTGAAACTTGAATTGAGGAATATTGGAAGCCTCAAAACCCTAAATAAAAGAGGGGCAAAAACCCCTAAAATCTCATTCATTGTTCCAAAATGCTCCTCTTAGATGTTTAATATTTTTGGCAAGGGTTTTGATCTAAACCAAAAATAATGAACATTTTAAAAGGATTTATTTTTGGGACTTCGAATTTAAATCATTAGCTATTTGAATTTGAATTATATTCATATAATTAGAATATAATTTCAAATACCCCTGAAATATTTTATGAGCTTTGGAAAAGTCCATCTAGCAATATAAAAATATTCAGAGGAGCTTTGGCATTGTTTGAATTATTATTTTTAATTCAAACAGTGGCAAAAGAATTAATTAAAAGAAAAACAGAACAGAAATAAAAAAAAGAGAGAAGAAGTACCTGGCCTCACCGTGCAGCCCAGCCGGCCCAGCTCCCCCACCAGCGCGGCCCAGCCCACCTTCCCCCCCCCTTGTCCTCTTCTTCCTCTGCCAGAAGGCAGAGGCGAGGCGTGGCGCGCGCCCGAGCGCCCCGGCCACCTCCTGCTTCGCGCTGGAGGCCGCCCTTCGTCCTAATTCGCGCCACGACGACGCCCCGTGTCCCCTCTCTCCTTTCCCTCACTCGCTGCATCCCCTCTCCCTCTTCTGTCTCTCTCCCTCGCTCATCCCCGGATGCACCGAGACCGCCGACGAGTACCACCGGAGCCACCAGCATCCCCACGCCCAGCCAGTTAGGCCACGAGCTCCGCCTTGGATCCGGGAAGCTCTACCACGACGCACGCGACGCCGGGTGCCCTGAAGCCACGCCATCACCGCCATCTTCATCGCCACGGCCGGCGATCGCCGCCGTTCGATTCGCAGCACCGAAGACGTCCCCGAGCTCGCCGAGGCCACCACTGCACCCGCTGTGAGCTCCTGTGTTGATTTCCCCTCTTCCCGTGCCCCACCTCCCTCTCTAGCTAGCCCCACCACTTGCCCGAGAATCTCTCGCCGCCGGCCATGGCGTGGCCGTGGCCACAGTCACCCCAGCTCGTATCCGAGGCCACGGTCGTGCTCATCGTGATCTCGGGAGTCCGTAGCACGCCCCAGCCCCTCCTGCCGTGCTCCCTAACCCCGACCCCAGGATTGCCCGAGCTGCTGCCGCCGCCAAACCTCGTCGCCGACCACTTTTCCGGCCACCCCAGCACCTGTCACCGCCACCACTAGACGCGCGCCACTGCGCGCGTTCGAATGCAACAAACCGCGGCCGAAACGATGCCATGTGGCTCGTTTCCGAGCCCTCCGCCGCGTCTGGACTCGCCGGCGGCTAAACGCCGGCGACCGCTGACCCGATGACCGGCGTGGGTTGACCCACTGCCGGGTTTGACCCCCCCTCTCTCTCACTGACCTGCGGGCCCCGCCCGGCTAATTAGGCTAGGATTAGTGTTAACTAAATATTAGTTAGTTTAATAGACACTGACATGTGGGCCCTAGTGTCTTAATCCTTAATTAAACTAAAATAAACCCCCCCCTGACGCTGACCAGTGGGCCCGACCCCCCCCCCTAACCTTTTAATTAAACTAAATAAACCCCTGTTAACCCCCTGTCACTGACGTGTGGGTCCCACACGTCAGGTTTGACTCTGGGCGGCCCTGTTGACCTGCTGACGTCATGATGATGTCAGGCTGACGCAATAAACCATTTTCTGGATTTATTATATTCAGGAAATTCCAGAAAATAGCTAAAACTTCAATAAATCATAGAAAATTAACCGTAACTCCAAATTAAATAAATTATATATGAAAAATTATCAGAAAAATTCAAGGAATCCATCTGTACCATTTTCATGCATGTTAGAACAACTTATAGCTGCTGTTTAGCACAAATCAAATAAATGGCATTTGAATAATCACATATGGAGTTTGAATTTGAATCTTGTATTCAAACCAACTTCATTTAATCTGTTGCTAGTTGCATTAGCTCAAAACACATTCATTTTGCCATGTCATGATCATGCATCATATTGTGCATTGCATTGATTGTGTTTCTTCTGTGTTGCCGGTATTTGTCCCCTCTCGATAGACGCGATACCGATGATGTGATCGTTGACACTGATGAAGACTCAATGTTATCTTCAGAAGTGCCAGGCAAGCAAAACCCCCTTGTTCATTCCGATACAATCCTACTCTCTCGCTCCTGCTCTCTTTTACTGCATTAGGACAACAACGACATATTTGTTACTTGCTGCGGTAGCTGAACCCCTTTATCCTCTGCATGACCTGTCATTCCACAGTAAATAGATGAAACCCACTAGCATGAGTAGGAGTTGTTTGAGCCCTGATGTGCCTACTCATTCATGCTTGTTTGTCATGCCTGCTACTGCTTAGAGTTGAGTCAGGTCTGATTCATCGGGGATGAATCAGAGGTGTGTGAACATGTCCTACTGTGTGTGAGCTAAGTGTGTGAACACGATTTGGTAAAGGTAGCGGTGAGAGGCCATGTAGGAGTACATGGTGGGTTGTCTCATTGCAGCCGTCCTCAGGAACTGAGTTCTGTGTTTGTGATCCATGATTCAGCTACTACCACGCATTGGGCCCGAAACCAATGGACCCTCTCGGCTTCTTAATCACCCTTGTCCTCTGTCCAGGAGTTGCAAGTAGTTTCTGGTGTTTGTAGTATGCTGGAGGCCGTGCGCAGCGCTGACCGTAGGGGTGGGCTGTGATGCGGTAGGCACGTGGCACGGTGTACCGGGCGCCCGTTTGGTGTCTCGGGAACCCTGTTCACATCGTTTGGGGCTGTGAGCGAAACTCCGGCCGGATCTCCTCATGGATGGAACCCGAATAGGCGATAAACCTGGACTAGAGACTTAGGTGATTAGGTAGGTCGTGGCCGACACCCACGTTGGGCTTCCGCTTGAAGGTTGCCGAGTACATGTCGTGTAAACGACGGTAAGTGGTGAGAGCGTGTGTGAAGAAGTACACCCCTGCAGGGTTAACTATGATCTATTCGAATAGCCGTGTCCGCGGAAAAGGACTTCTGGGTTGCTTATATCAGTTCATAGACAAGTGAAAGTGGATACTCTAAAATACGCAAGATAAGCGTGAGTGCTATGGATGGCGTTCTCGTAGGGAGACGGGAGCGATTCCATAGTGGTGTATTGATATGGTGAATATGTGGACTCGTGTGCGCCACCTCAAAAGAGTTACTTGCAGTCGTAGTTAGGATAGCCACCGAGTCAAAGCTGGCTTGCTGCAGTTAAACCCCACCATCCCCTTTGTTGATAATGATGCATATGTAGATAGTTCTGATGTAAGTCTTGCTGGGTACATTTGTACTCACGTTTGCCTATTTTATGTTTTGCAGAGAGACTTCAGTCTCACTAGTAGTTCCGCGTGGACTTCGACGTTTAGCTTGATACCTCAGCTACGATCTTGTGCCCTCGGCAGGATCTGATAGATAGTCAGGCTTCTCAGCCTTTTTCATTTATAGATGTCTGTACTCAGACATGATAGCTTCCGCTTGTGCTTTGACTTGTATGCTCTGATTGTTGGGTCATGAGACCCATGTTTGTAATATCTCGCTCCTCGGAGCCTATTGAATAAATTACTTGAGTCGTAGAGTCATTTTGTGATGCCATGTTGTATTGCACATATCGAGCATATTGTGTGTATGTTATTGAAATGCTTGGTATGTGTGGGATCTGACCATCTAGTTGTTTATCTTTAGTAGCCTCTCTTACCGGGAAATGTCTCCTAGTGTTTCCACTGAGCCATGGTAGCTTGCTACTGCTCCGGAACACTTAGGCTGGCCGGCATGTGTCCTTCTTCGTTCCTGTGTCTGTCCCTTCGGGGAAATGTCACGCTTTGAGTACCGGAGTCCTGTTAGCCCGCTACAGCCCGGTTTACCGGAGTCCTGCTAGCCCAGTGCTACAGCCCGGACCCACTTGCTGATGACCGACACGTTCGAAGCTGGGTCATGGATGCCTGTCCCTGTAAGTCTGTGCCACTTTGGGTTTACGACTAGTCATGTCAGCCCGGGCTCTTTATCATATGGATGCTAGCGACACTATCATATACGTGAGCCAAAAGGCGCAAACGGTCCCGGGCAAAGGTAAGGCGACACCCGTGGGAATACCGTGCGTGAGGCCGCAAAGTGATATGAAGGTGTTACCGGCTAGATCGATGTGACATCGAGTCGGGGTCCTGACAGCGTTGGTATCAGAGCTTGACTGCCTGTAGGATTACCAAGCCAAACTGGTCGAAGTTGAGTCTAGAAATTCTTTAGTTATATAAGGGAATTGATTGTGGGATGGAACGTAAGGCTCTTTTACTCCTTATACCTCATGGCCTTCTGATCTGAGTCATCATCTTCTCTTCTACGGGGATTAAGAACTAGGCTATTTCTTCTTTCTATTAGGATCACGTGTTACCAATCCGTAGACCTATAGAATTGTTGGACTTAAGCCTCGTTTCAGTTCCTATTACTTCCGTATGTTAAATTGTTGATCTCGGAACCTTGATATTGTGCTTCTGAGCGGTTATGCCACCATTTTTGTGAATGTCTCAAATCTTTTCTGAGCATTTACAGCCGTTATGCTGTCCGAGTCATCCCAGGTTTCTAAAGAGTCTGATGCATTTGCAAATCCTTTCTTCTCGTTTCAATGTTCCCATGGGCCAGATTAACCACACTAATCAGTGAGTTGAGGTACTCCGTTACCTTGACATATATGTTGGAGATATTATTATGACCCTAGGTGTCTTAGGGGATCATCTAGTAATTTAGCCATGATTTGTGTTCCCAGTGTGATGATTCTGGCCATCATTCTCGAAAGCATCCCGTGATGCCATTTAGTAGTAGGTATTCTATTCCTGGGTTCTGAACCCGAGATTCACTCTACTTACTTCATGTTGATAGTTTTGCTCGTTCCTTTAGGTTATTAGTAACCTTTGCATTAGTCCTCGATGTTCGTGGTATTCCTTTCCTCCAAATACTATGAACCGCTTATGGCAGATGTTCCTCGCTGATCGAAAGATCACAATCAGAGTGCTCTCGATGGGTTCTCGATTCTACATTGTGACTCTGCCAGTTCTACCTTTCTGCATGGGTTATCCGGAAGAAATATGTGGAATTCGTTCGACATGCTAAACCGTGCATCCACAACTCAGAAAATCGTATGTTCCTTTGAGTTGTCCCTCTTTAGTTGTCTTCTGACCCTCGTCTATCAATTGATAGTCAAGAGTATGCGTGCATTCGTTCGTCGATGCCTATTACCCTTGTGGTCCGCCAGGCCATTCTATTTCGGAATGACTTGGAGAAACAAACTCCAGTATCTCATCCATATCTAGGATTGGGTCAAAGTAGTTGTATTCCGCAGATCAAATTGCTACTCCAGCTTTTGTTCTGCTCTACCTTGGAGTATTACATATTTTATATCGAGATTGTTATAGGAATTGCACACCATCCTATGAACTCTTGGTACAGTGATACTTCTTGCCATCATTGTTCATTCCTCGGTTCCTGTGTTATTGTCACCGGAATGCTGACAAATGAATCATGGTGTGTGAAATCAATACTGCTAGCAACTCTGTTGCTTGGTAGTTAAAGGATAATAATTTCATTCTTAGTATGTTGGTTTTCGAATCATCCTTCTAAGACTGATCGTGCTACCTAGTCCTTATTTCGATGCACCCTTCGATTGATGAGTTAGGGTCTTGTCAAGTCCTCACTCATTTGATCATATCGTCTTGCCCTCAAAAGCAAGATTGTTCTCGAGCTTAGTAACACACCGGTGGTTCGTGACTTTCCAAATATCTTCTTGGAGGTGTTACCGGGTTGTCACCTGACCGCTATGTTGAGTTCGTGACCAAGTTGGTTTCTTGTGAACCACCTTCTCTCCAAGAATCGGTGTTAGATATCCCTGAGCTAGTTGGTTAAGCTAGACAACAACTTGGAGAGTTGGAAGATAAAAGCTTGCCTGACTTAGTTCGTTCCAAAGGGATATTCTTGTGTAGTGTGTGTTGAAGAAAGATGATATCTTCATCGATTGGTCCCTGTGATCAGTTGCTGGATCTATTGTCTTATCAATCCTTTGATTTGAGTGTGGGCTATCGTCAAATCAAATCAGAACCAACGATATTCGTAATGTTGTCTTACTCGTGGTTGATTCCTCGAGCATACACCGTTATATCTTTGGTCTGACCAATGCTATCACCGTGTTCACTTAACTATGGAATTCCTTTTAAAAGGAAACCTAGATGAATTGTTGTTGAGCCCATTGACAACATCCTTATCTCCTCCATAATTTTGTTGAACATTAAGCTAGTGTTGGAAATTTTTGAAAGCATTTGTTCATGCTAGCTCATGAAGCATATGTTTGGATGAAGGTAGTGACTTCCTTTAATTCATGTGCATCTGATGCAAGTTGCCGCCGTGGATTCGAGAAAGTCAATGTTGTTTTCTTGGAATCATTCCAAATCAGTCATGCACACGTGCGAAGAATTCTGTGGTTTGAAGACTTGCAACCTTCAATCTATATGTGTCCCTAGCACACCAAGCCACTGATTGAATTGTTCAAGGAGAAGAAGTTCCTTCTTAAGAGTATACCTTATGCAAGGACTTCGATATCCTCGATGATGGTTCCCCTCCTGAATTCGGTAGTGTTTTATTATAAGACTACTTTGTGGTCATGCTTGTCTTGGACAACATGTTCACATGTTTGTAGCAGAACCAGCTCATGTTTTGGAGCTTGCTATCGTAGTTCATCTCCCGAGAATCCCGCAACGTCATCTCGTCGATTTGTGTTGCAAACTTTCATTTTCTTCCTAGACTCGATGAGTCTGGAATATCCTGACACCAACCAGATCTGAATCTCAGGCAGATATGATGGTTTGGAACATTTCCCAAGAACTATAATATTTGTCCCTCGATAACCGGTAAAGTGGATGTCGTGGCCAGCACCACCCAGCCGAAGGACCTATTATTGTGGTATCTTGATTGAAGCAGTTGGCCACCTTCCCATAAGGACTTCGTAGGATTTACTTCCTAGTTGTGCCTTATGATTATTGTGTTCCCGATGTCCGACCTTTTACTTGATGTTCTAGTTATCAAACCATATCTATGAATGGGATACACTAGCACGTCAAGGAGAACATTAGAAGCGGAGTGCTAAATGTCTCTCGGTCGATCATCCAGATTTTGTTTCCTTGACCTCGCTAAGGTGAAATCTGAGAAAGTGTTATCTTCCTTTGCATCTGCATCCTCCATCACCATTCATCATGGTAGTAAGTTGTGCTACCGGACCCATGACACGGATGTTGGTAAAACCTTGATGAATGTGGAAATGCTCAAGTTCTTGAGAGCACGCACAAGCGCTACGTCTTATCATCGGCACTAGCTGGGATTGCCCCAGATTCTTCGGTTATGCTATAACCACTCCAACAGTGAATTCACTCTCTATTGTTGGGTTCCTCCCCAGTTACCAGAATCATTCCCAGCAATTGCATTTTGTTCCCAGCTCGCACCGCCAATGTGCCATTCTACCACGGATCTCTTCCATTTCCGGTGGTAAGCAAATTCATCCATTACGTTGTCTTCAACAAGGTAATCCACATCATCCAAGTTTGAGTATGCCATTCTACCGACCCCCGCCAATCGATTGCTGAGATTTGCCTTAGGCTGATATAGAGAGTCTCAATGATCTCTATATCAAAGGTAATTCTTTTTGCCACTTAAGGGGATAATCTACGATTCACCCTCCTCCAGGATGTTTCGTCGTGGTATCATGGCAATTCAACCCCTCGCTACGTCGACAATCGTTTACCACCTTCTTAAGTGTGGAATTATTGTCCACCTAGTGCACCTTCGTCATCCGTCTCCTTCCACCCCTCTGGATGTGTGCTCGTGTCTCAACCCGAGAGATGGTCCTATGTCTCGTTCCGTGAGTTGTTCGATCTTCGAGAAGATCGACCCTGCTAGAGTCCCCTTCTTTCCTCCATGTCATGTTGACAGGATTTCTCAAGGCAAGACTTCAAGACAATGATGGTGAATGAATCAACGTTCAACTGAAGTGCACCCTGGATCGTGAAGATTATACTAGTTGCGTTTCCCCTTCACCTTACCCTACGCTTGAATCTCGAGACGAGATTCTTGTTTAGTGGGGGTGAGTTGTCACATCCCTAGCTTCTGGCATTGCTCTAGGCTAGCTTCATGTGTGCATCATGTCTATATTTTTTGAAACTTGAATTGAGGAATATTGGAAGCCTCAAAACCCTAAATAAAAGAGGGGCAAAAACCCCTAAAATCTCATTCATTGTTCCAAAATGCTCCTCTTAGATGTTTAATATTTTTGGCAAGGGTTTTGATCTAAACCAAAAATAATGAACATTTTAAAAGGATTTATTTTTGGGACTTTGAATTTAAATCATTAGCTATTTGAATTTGAATTATATTCATATAATTAGAATATAATTTCAAATACCCCTGAAATATTTTATGAGCTTTGGAAAAGTCCATCTAGCAATATAAAAATATTCAGAGGAGCTTTGGCATTGTTTGAATTATTATTTTTAATTCAAACAGTGGCAAAAGAATTAATTAAAAGAAAAACAGAACAGAAATAAAAAAAAGAGAGAAGAAGTACCTGGCCTCACCGTGCAGCCCAGCCGGCCCAGCTCCCCCACCAGCGCGGCCCAGCCCACCTTCCCCCCCCTTGTCCTCTTCTTCCTCTGCCAGAAGGCAGAGGCGAGGCGTGGCGCGCGCCCGAGCGCCCCGGCCACCTCCTGCTTCGCGCTGGAGGCCGCCCTTCGTCCTAATTCGCGCCACGACGACGCCCCGTGTCCCCTCTCTCCTTTCCCTCACTCGCTGCATCCCCTCTCCCTCTTCTGTCTCTCTCCCTCGCTCATCCCCGGATGCACCGAGACCGCCGACGAGTACCACCGGAGCCACCAGCATCCCCACGCCCAGCCAGTTAGGCCACGAGCTCCGCCTTGGATCCGGGAAGCTCTACCACGACGCACGCGACGCCGGGTGCCCTGAAGCCACGCCATCACCGCCATCTTCATCGCCACGGCCGGCGATCGCCGCCGTTCGATTCGCAGCACCGAAGACGTCCCCGAGCTCGCCGAGGCCACCACTGCACCCGCTGTGAGCTCCTGTGTTGATTTCCCCTCTTCCCGTGCCCCACCTCCCTCTCTAGCTAGCCCCACCACTTGCCCGAGAATCTCTCGCCGCCGGCCATGGCGTGGCCGTGGCCACAGTCACCCCAGCTCGTATCCGAGGCCACGGTCGTGCTCATCGTGATCTCGGGAGTCCGTAGCACGCCCCAGCCCCTCCTGCCGTGCTCCCTAACCCCGACCCCAGGATTGCCCGAGCTGCTGCCGCCGCCAAACCTCGTCGCCGACCACTTTTCCGGCCACCCCAGCACCTGTCACCGCCACCACTAGACGCGCGCCACTGCGCGCGTTCGAATGCAACAAACCGCGGCCGAAACGATGCCATGTGGCTCGTTTCCGAGCCCTCCGCCGCGTCTGGACTCGCCGGCGGCTAAACGCCGGCGACCGCTGACCCGATGACCGGCGTGGGTTGACCCACTGCCGGGTTTGACCCCCCCCTCTCTCTCACTGACCTGCGGGCCCCGCCCGGCTAATTAGGCTAGGATTAGTGTTAACTAAATATTAGTTAGTTTAATAGACACTGACATGTGGGCCCTAGTGTCTTAATCCTTAATTAAACTAAAATAAACCCCCCCCTGACGCTGACCAGTGGGCCCGACCCCCCCCCCTAACCTTTTAATTAAACTAAATAAACCCCTGTTAACCCCCTGTCACTGACGTGTGGGTCCCACACGTCAGGTTTGACTCTGGGCGGCCCTGTTGACCTGCTGACGTCATGATGATGTCAGGCTGACGCAATAAACCATTTTCTGGATTTATTATAATTCAGGAAATTCCAGAAAATTGCTAAAAACTTCTAAAATTCATAGAAAATTAACCGTAACTCCAAATTAAATAATTTATATATGAAAAATTATCAGAAAAATTCAAGGAATCCATCTGTACCATTTTCATGCATGTTAGAACAACTTATAGCTGCTGTTTAGCACAAATCAAATAAATGGCATTTGAATAATCACATATGGAGTTTGAATTTGAATCTTGTATTCAAACCAACTTCATTTAATCTGTTGCTAGTTGCATTAGCTCAAAACACATTCATTTTGCCATGTCATGATCATGCATCATATTGTGCATTGCATTGATTGTGTTCCTTTCTGTGTTGCCGGTATTTGTCCCCTCTCGATAGACGTGATACCGATGATGTGATCGTTGACACTGATGAAGACTCAATGTTATCTTCAGAAGTGCCAGGCAAGCAAAACCCCCTTGTTCATTCCGATACAATCCTACTCTCTCGCTCCTGCTCTCTTTTACTGCATTAGGACAACAACGACATATTTGTTACTTGCTGCGGTAGCTGAACCCCTTTATCCTCTGCATGACCTGTCATTCCACAGTAAATAGATGAAACCCACTAGCATGAGTAGGAGTTGTTTGAGCCCTGATGTGCCTACTCATTCATGCTTGTTTGTCATGCCTGCTACTGCTTAGAGTTGAGTCAGGTCTGATTCATCGGGGATGAATCAGAGGTGTGTGAACATGTCCTACTGTGTGTGAGCTAAGTGTGTGAACACGATTTGGTAAAGGTAGCGGTGAGAGGCCATGTAGGAGTACATGGTGGGTTGTCTCATTGCAGCCGTCCTCAGGAACTGAGTTCTGTGTTTGTGATCCATGATTCAGCTACTACCACGCATTGGGCCCGAAACCAATGGACCCTCTCGGCTTCTTAATCACCCTTGTCCTCTGTCCAGGAGTTGCAAGTAGTTTCTGGTGTTTGTAGTATGCTGGAGGCCGTGCGCAGCGCTGACCGTAGGGGTGGGCTGTGATGCGGTAGGCACGTGGCACGGTGTACCGGGCGCCCGTTTGGTGTCTCGGGAACCCTGTTCACATCGTTTGGGGCTGTGAGCGAAACTCCGGCCGGATCTCCTCATGGATGGAACCCGAATAGGCGATAAACCTGGACTAGAGACTTAGGTGATTAGGTAGGTCGTGGCCGACACCCACGTTGGGCTTCCGCTTGAAGGTTGCCGAGTACATGTCGTGTAAACGACGGTAAGTGGTGAGAGCGTGTGTGAAGAAGTACACCCCTGCAGGGTTAATATGATCTATTCGAATAGCCGTGTCCGCGGAAAAGGACTTCTGGGTTGCTTATATCAGTTCATAGACAAGTGAAAGTGGATACTCTAAAATACGCAAGATAAGCGTGAGTGCTATGGATGGCGTTCTCGTAGGGAGACGGGAGCGATTCCATAGTGGTGTATTGATATGGTGAATATGTGGACTCGTGTGCGCCACCTCAAAAGAGTTACTTGCAGTCGTAGTTAGGATAGCCACCGAGTCAAAGCTGGCTTGCTGCAGTTAAACCCCACCATCCCCTTTGTTGATAATGATGCATATGTAGATAGTTCTGATGTAAGTCTTGCTGGGTACATTTGTACTCACGTTTGCCTATTTTATGTTTTGCAGAGAGACTTCAGTCTCACTAGTAGTTCCGCGTGGACTTCGACGTTTAGCTTGATACCTCAGCTACGATCTTGTGCCCTCGGCAGGATCTGATAGATAGTCAGGCTTCTCAGCCTTTTCATTTATAGATGTCTGTACTCAGACATGATAGCTTCCGCTTGTGCTTTGACTTGTATGCTCTGATTGTTGGGTCATGAGACCCATGTTTGTAATATCTCGCTCCTCGGAGCCTATTGAATAAATACTTGAGTCGTAGAGTCATTTTGTGATGCCATGTTGTATTGCACATATCGAGCATATTGTGTGTATGTTATTGAAATGCTTGGTATGTGTGGGATCTGACCATCTAGTTGTTTATCTTTAGTAGCCTCTCTTACCGGGAAATGTCTCCTAGTGTTTCCACTGAGCCATGGTAGCTTGCTACTGCTCCGGAACACTTAGGCTGGCCGGCATGTGTCCTTCTTCGTTCCTGTGTCTGTCCCTTCGGGGAAATGTCACGCTTTGAGTACCGGAGTCCTGTTAGCCCGCTACAGCCCGGTTTACCGGAGTCCTGCTAGCCCAGTGCTACAGCCCGGACCCACTTGCTGATGACCGACACGTTCGAAGCTGGGTCATGGATGCCTGTCCCTGTAAGTCTGTGCCACTTTGGGTTTACGACTAGTCATGTCAGCCCGGGCTCTTTATCATATGGATGCTAGCGACACTATCATATACGTGAGCCAAAAGGCGCAAACGGTCCCGGGCAAAGGTAAGGCGACACCCGTGGGAACACCGTGCGTGAGGCCGCAAAGTGATATGAAGTGTTACCGGCTAGATCGATGTGACATCGAGTCGGGGTCCTGACAACTTTCCACCATGTCAACAATAAATTGTATCCACTAAGCATCACATACTGACTAGCATGACCATCTCCAACATCAACTGTACTACTAACAAGCATAAACATATGAAAGGTAATACTAGCAGGTATAAAATGATCACAGAGTATAAGACAACATAGCACAAAAGTGAACATGCAAATCTGAACATCACCGGAACAACGATAACCACCTTTTCAACAAGCAAACATTTATTAAATATTCAAGTTGAAAACCATGGCTACTGCATGACTATCATGCAAGTGGGTATTGTGGCTTGCCTGGGGATGAAGAAGGCACCGGGGAGAAGTGCGGTGAAGCCGCGAAAAGATTCGCCGGAAAACGTTCTCTCTCGGAGGAGGCTGAATAAGGGCAAGGGCATAAAGGTCATTTTCACAGTGTCAAACCATAGTTAAAACATGACCAACAGAATGGTCTCGACGAAACAAAGAAGTGGGCGTTGGATTCACCTCAAACGAAGTTACGGTTAAAAAGATATGGACGTTTTTCTACCAGGGACCCATCTGTAATGAAAATAATTTCAACCAGGGGCCTGAATAGAAAAAGTGAAAATGCATTCTGGGAAAATACGCTTTCACCTTATCCAAAGGAATAGTGGCGGGGCTGATGCGTGTGGGTCCCATGGGTGGGGCCCGTCACTTATCCACGTGGGCAGGGTGGGTCAACGCCTAAGGGCCGACAGGTGGGGTCCGCGTGCAGGGGGGCCCACCTGGCTCCTGTCTTGTTCCTCCTCGCGTTCCTCCCGATCGATAACAGAGGAGAGGGAGCAGGGCGAGGCCGGCTGGCTCCGGCCACCTTAGGCCGAGCCGAGGCCACCGGCGGACGCGGAAGGGCTCGCCGCATCCATCCAGAGGGCTAGAGGGCGCCGGGAGAAGCGGGATGGCGGCAAAGGGTTGCAGCGGCCGAGGGTAGAGCGGTGGCCAAACTTGGGAACGGCGGCCTAAGGCACTCCGGCGATGAATGGAGGGGCTGGGGAGGGTCGCCGGAGCACGGAGAAGCCGATGGTGGTGGCTAGGAGAGGAGGGGGACTCGGGCCTGCTCGAATTTGAGATGGCCGAGGCAGCGGCTATGGCTGCATAGGGAGGCGAGGAGAGCAGCTCCGGCTCGGGGAAGAAGTGGGGCGGGGTCCTGGGAGAGAGGTGAGGCGAGAGGTGAGCTCGGAGAGGCTCGGGGGTTGGCCATTTATAGGCGGGGCGAGGGAGGCCGAGCTGGCACCGCCGCCGACGTGTCTCCGGTGCCACGGACGCGTGTGCTCACACATTGGCTCGGGGGAAGGCAACGGAGACGCACAGGGAGGAGCTCATGGGGAGGAGGAGGAGGCCAAAGGAGGGGCAGAGGAAGAGGCCGAGCGCCATAGAAGCTCGGTCGGCCATAGATCTCTCATAGGCGCGCGGCGGTTTGCGTCGGTGAGCTAGCTTCTGGAGGGGGAGAGGGGTCCATGAGAATGGCGACGATGCGGGGAACACGCTGGACATCTTCACAAGCGCGAAGCCGACGAGAGGAGGAGGGGGTCCAGCACAAACAGTGCTCTGGACGTGCGCATGGCATTCCAAAACGGTGGTCACCACCAGTGCTGGCATGTGGGGGAGGCAAACAGCTGGAAATGGATGTCTAGTGGTAAGTCCTTCGAAGGTTGGTTTCAACTAAGGTGGTAACAAAGTGAAAGAGGCTCTGGTTAAATAGTTAGTGAGCTCTAAAGTTTACTGCAGTAAACTTTACTAGCTCAATGTGATCAACAAGGAATTGCTTGAAGCCAAAGAAGTTGTCTGGGGTGTGTAGGCTAGGAAGGACTACAGTCCTGGGGAGTTTGAGGGTAAATGGATCAAGATTTACTGCAGTTGCTTCACAACTGCATGCTTAGTCCATAAATTAAGATCAGCAAGATGCACTCACATGGAGTGTCACCTAGGTCTTATATTGGGCAAGGCTTAGTCATTAGGTCATATGATGATGCTGTAAAAAGCTCATGCCAAATGAACAAACCAAAATAGCACTTGCTTCACAAACATCTCTGTTGACCAGAAACTTGGAATAATTATGGTGGTCAAATGGCTCAATGGAATGATGCCAAAATGGGTGGAGAGATTTTTTATGGGCATAAGAATGATCTGGTAATTTATCAGGATTTTTGAAGCAATATAAAATATACTTGCTTCACAACCTGAAAATATTGCTAGAATCAAAGATTTGCTCCTGTGCTCACATAGATGATTGGATGGGGCTGCAAATGGGTGGAAGGGGTTAATGTGAGCACATTAAGGAGTGTGCAACATATTCAACTCATTTGGGAACTCCTAGCTAGTATTTCCTTCACAAAGCCTTCTGTCTGACAGAGACTTTGAAAATTCACTTAGGAAGATTGGCTAGGCAAATAAATTTGAACTTGTGCATGGTGCAATTATTTGGACATATAAACATGCCCAAAAAGGTTGGGAGTCAATAGGAGAAATATAAATGACACTTCCTTTAGAAAGTGCCATTCAGGGTAGAATAGGAAATGAATTATTGTAGGATAATTTTTGAACATGTTAATGAAAAGTTTTTCCACATTTGATTAATATATGACACAAACAATTTATGAGAATTATTTGGGAATTTTTGGAGTGATGGAAATATAGGTTGCTTCACAACCTAGGGCAATTTGAGTTATTCCTTTAATAGAAAAGGAATATTCCCAATAAAAAGAATATTGGGATTTGGGCTAGGATGGAAATGACAGGGTCTAGGGAAAGATTTGGATATGACAAGCCACTCTGGAAGCAAAGAAGAGGTCATATCCTTCAGTTTCCGGACCACAAAGCCACGGAAAAAGAAAACTCAGGCCAAAACCTCGGAAAAACAAAAGAAAAAGAAAGGGCCAAAAATCAGGCTGTCACAATGGGTGAACAAATTACTGTCGAGCAATTGATAGAAAAGAGAATAGTTGTGAGATTATCTAGGCATGATCGTGTATATAGGCATCACGTCCGCAACAAGTAGACCGACTCCTGCCTGCATCTACTACTATTACTCCACACATCGACTGACTCCTGCCTGCATCTAGAGTATTAAGTTCACAAAGAACAGAGTAACGCTTTAAGCAAGATGACATGATGTAGAGGGATAAACTCATGCAATATGATATAAACCCCATCTTTTTATCCTCGATGGCAACAATACAATACTTGCCTTGCTGCCCCTGCTGTCACTGGGAAAGGACAACACAAGATTGAACCCAAAGCTAAGCACTTCTCCCATGGCAAGAAAGATCAATCTCGTAGTCCAAACCAAACTGATATTTCGAAGAGACTTGCGAAGATAACTCAATCATACATAAAAGAATTCAGAGAAGATTCAAATATTATTCATAGATAAACTTCATCATAAACCCACAATTCATCGGATCTCGACAAACACACTGCAAAAAGAGTTTACATCGAATAGATCTCCACAAGAGAGGGGGAGAACATTGTATTGAGATCCAAAAAGAGAGAATAAGCCATCTAGCTAATAACTATGGACCAGTAGGTCTGTGGTTAACTACTCACAACTCATCGGAGGGGCAAGGATGTTGATGTAGAAGCCCTCCATGGTCGATTCCCCCTCCGGCAGAGTGCCAGCAAAGGCTCCAAGATGGGATCTCGCGGATACAGAAGGTTACGGCGGTGGAAATTGTGTTTCGGTGGCTCCCTGGATGTTTTCGGGGTACGTAGGCTTATATAGGAGGAAGAAGTACGTCGGTGGCCGCCCGAGGGGCCCACGAGACAGGGGGCACGCCCTATAGGGGGGGCACCCTACCCTCTCGTGGCCGCCACGGCTGCTTCTTGACTTGCACTCCAAGTCCTCTGGATCACGTTCGTTCCAAAAAGCACGCTCCCGAAGGTTTCATTCCATTTGGACTCCGTTTGATATTCCTTTTCTTCGAAATACTGAAATAGGCAAAAAAAACAACAATACGGTCTGGCCCTCCGGTTAGTAGGTTAGTCCCAAAAATGATATAAATGTGTAAAATAAAGCCCATAAACATCCAAAAGGGGTAATATAATAGCATGGAACATTCAAAAATTATAGATACGTTGGAGACGTATCAGTTCCCTCCACCCTCGTGGAGGCCTCGTGTCCTTCCCGGATTACTTCTTGGTTTCCAAAATTCTTAAATACTCCAAAATGGAGGAAAATTTCCTTTATAACTGTTTTGGAGTCGGTTTACTAACCGTACCACATACCTATTCCTTTTTGGTGTCTGAAACGTTCTGGAAAGTGTCCCTTATGTATTCCTCTGGGATTACGGTTTCAATAATATTAGTTTCAACATTGATAGGGTCACCTGAGATATAATGTTTGATTCTTTGACTGTTCACCACCCTCGGACTTGTGCCTTCAAAGTTGTTGATTTTTATGGCACCGGAATGATAGACCTCCTCGATAACGTAAGGACCTTCCCATTTAGAGAGAAGTTTTCCTGCAAAAAATCTTAAACAAGAGTTGAATAGTAACACATAATCACCTACGTTAAACTCACGCTTTTGTATCCTTTTGTCATGCCAGCGTTTGACCTTTTCTTTGAACAGCTTGGCATTCTCATAGGCTTGGGTTCTCCATTCATCAAGTGAGCTAATGTCAAACAACCCACTTCTCACCGGCAAGTTTGAAGTCATAATTGATCTCTTTAATAGCCCAATATGCTTTATGTTCGTGTTCTAGAGGTAAGTGACATGCTTTTCCATATACCATCTTGTACGAAGACATACCCATAGGATTTCTATTTGCAGTTCTATAGGCCCATAATGCATCATCAAGTTTTTTGGACCAGTTCTTTCTAGATCTATTGACAGTCTTTTGCAAAATTAATTTGAGCTCTCTATTGCTCAACTCTACTTGACCACTAGACTGCAGATGATAACGAGATGTGATTCTATGATTAACATCATACTTAGCAAGCATCTTACAGAAAGCACCATGAATAAAATGTGAACCACCATCACTAAGAAGATATCTAGGGACTCCCAACCTTAGAAAAATAACTTCTTTAAGCATCTTAATAGAGGTGTTATGATCAACACTACTAGTTGGAATAGCTTCTACCCACTTAGTAACGTAATCAACAGCAATAAAATATGTGTGTAACCATTAGAGGCAGGAAAAGGTCCCATATAATCAAAGCTCCAAACATCAAATGGTTCAATAACAAGAGAATAATTCATAGGCATTTCTTGACATCTACTAATATCACCTATTCTTTGACATTCATCACAGGATAAGACAAACTTATGAGCATCTTTGAAGAGAGTAGGCCAATAAAAACCGGATTGCAATACCTTATGTGCAGTTCTATCTCCAGCGCGGTGTCCTCCATATGATTCAGAGTGACACTTGCATAGGATCTGTTACTGTTCATGCTCAGGTACACAATGCCTAATAACACTATCTACTCCTTCTTTATAAAGGTGTGGGTCATCCCAGAAGTAATGTCTTAAATCACAAAAGAACTTTTTCTTTTGTTGGTATGTGAAACTAGGTGGTATAAATTTAGCAACAATGTAATTAGCATAATCAGCATACCAAGGAGCAGTACGAGAAGCATTAATGACTGTTAATTGTTCATCAGGAAAGCTATCATCAATAGGTAGTGGGTCATCAAGAACATTCTGTAGCCTAGACAAGTTGTCTGCAACGGGGTTCTCACCTCCCTTTCTATCAATAATATGCAAATCAAATTCTTGGAGCAAGAGAACCCATCTAATGAGTCTAGGCGTAGCATCTGCCTTTTCCATAAGATATTTAATAGCAGCATGATCCATGTGAATAGTATCTTTGGAATCAAGAATATAAGGTCTAAACTTATCACATGCAAATACAACTACTAAAAACTCTTTTTCAGTAGTAGCATAATTTCTCTGGGCAGTATCAAGAGTTTTACTAGCATACTGGATAACATTCAATTTCTTATCAACTCTTTGCCCTAGAATAGCACCTACAACATAATCACTAGCATCACACATAATTTCAAAAGGTAAATTCCAATCAGGTGGCTGAACAATAGGTGAAGTGATCAAAGCTTTTTTAAGTATTTCAAATGCTTCTACACAATCATCATCAAAGACAAAAGGAATATCTTTTTGCAATAAATTAGTCGGAGGCCTAGAGATTTTAGAGAAGTCCTTAATGAACCTCCTATAAAAACCGGCATGACCAAGGAAACTTCTTATACCTTTTATGTCCTTGGGACATGGAATCTTTTCAATAGCATCAACTTTAGCTTTATCAACTTCAATACCTCTCTCGGGAATCTTATGCCCCAAGACAATGCCCTCATTAACCATAAAGTGGCACTTTTCCCAATTCAAGACGAGACTAGTGTCTTCACATCTCTACAAAACTCGATCAAGGTTGCTCAAGCAATCATCAAAAGAGGATCCATAAATGGAGAAAAATCATCCATGAATACCTCACAAGTCTTTCCACAAAAGTCAGAGAATATAGCCATCATGCATCTTTGAAAGGTAGCAGGTGCATTACATAAACCAAAAGGCATACGTCTATAAGCAAAAGTACCGAAAGGGCAAGTAAAATTAGTTTTTGATTGATCTTCCGCTGACACAGGTATTTGAGAGAAACCAGAATAACCATCTAGGAAGCAGAAATGTGTGTGTTTGGATAGTCTTTCTAGCATTTGATCAATAAAAGGTAAAGGGCAATGCTCTTCCTTAGTGGCTTTATTTAATTTACGGAAATCAACTACCATCCTATAACCTGTAATAATTCTTTGCGGGATCAATTCATCTTTATCATTAGGAACAACGGTCATACCTCCCTTTTTAGGAACGCAATGGACAGGACTTACCCAATCACTATCAGCAACGGGATAAATTATACCTTCCTCAAGGGGCTTTAGTATCTCCTTTCTTACCACTTCTTTCATCTTAGGGTTTAATCGTTGTTGAGGACCTCTAACTGGTTTGGCATCTTTCTCCACTTTTATTTTGTGTTGACACGGAGTGGGACTAATGCCCTTAAGATCATCCAGAGTATATCCAATAGCAGCACGGTGCTTCTTCAGAGTTTTCAATAGTCTTTCTTCTTCTTGCTCTGAAAGGTTAGCACTAATAATAATAGGATATATTTTCTTCTCATCAAGATAAGCATACTTAAGATTATCAGCTAGTGGTTTGAGCTCAAACACGGGATCACCCTTGGGTGGAGGGGGATCCCCTAGGATTTCAACAAGCAAGTTGTGTTTCATAATTGGACCCTGTTGAAGGACCAATTCATCTATTTCCCTTCTTTCATTCACAAACATATCATTTTCATGGTCTAGCAAATATTGTTCTAACGGATCAGTAGGAGGCACAACAATAGAAGCAAGACCAATAATCTCATCCTTACTAGATGATTCTTTATCACGGGGTTGGCTACGAAACTTAGCGAAATTAACCTCATGAGACATATCCCCTAAGCCAATTGTAATGACATCCTTTTTGCAATCAATCCTAGCATTAACAGTATTCAAGAAGGGTCTACCAAAAATAATGGGACAAAAGTCATCTTGTGGGGAACCAAGAACAAGAAAATCAGCAGGATATTTAACCTTCCCACACAAGACTTCAACATCTCTAACTATCCATATTGGCTTAATGGTGTCCCTATTGGCAAGCTTAATAGTAACATCAATATCTTCTATTTCAGTGGGTGCAATATCATGCATAACTTCTTTATATATGTCGCAGGGTATTGCACTAGCAATAGCACCCATATCACATAAGCCATGATAAATCTCCTATTTTAACAGAAATAACAGGCATGCCTACAACAGGTCTATGTATCTTAGCATCTGGTCTAGCAATATTAGCAGCTTGTTCACAGAAGTAAATAACATGCCCATCTAAATTATCATCCAAGAGTTCTTTAACCATAGCAATACTAGGTTCAACTTTGATTTGCTCAGGAGGTGTATAAGTTCTAGTATTACTCTTACGAACAACAGTTGAGGTTTTAGCATGATCCTTTATCCTAATAGGAAAGGGAGGTTTCTCAACATAAGTAGTAGGGACAATAGGATCATTATAAGTGACAGTCTTTTCTTGAACTGTAATACGTGCAACTACTTTTACTTCAATGGGAGGATTATATTTAAACCACTTCTCCTTAGGGATATCAACATGAGTAGCAAAAGATTCACAAAAAGCAGCTACTATCTCAGAGTCAAGTCCATACTTAGCGCTAAATCCATGAAAAGCATCAGTATCCATAAAAGATTTAACACAATCAAATTTAGGTGTTATACCTGACTCCTTACCATCGCCGGAACCCCAATCTTCATAGTTGCATTTAATTCTTTCCAATAAATCCCACTTGAATTCAGTAGTCTTCAGCATATAAGAACCAGCACAGGAAGTATCAAGCATGGTGCGATCATTGAGAGAAAGCCGAGCATTAAAATTTTGAATAATCATTTCTCTTGAGAGCTCATGATTAGGGCATGAATATAACATTGACTTAAGCCTCCCCCAAGCTTGAGCGATGCTTTCTCCTTCGCGAGGCCAGAAATTATATATGTAATTACTATCACGATGAACAAGATGCATAGGATAGAACTTCTGGTGAAATACCAACTTCAATCGTTTATAATTCCAAGATCCCGTATCATCACATAGCCTATACCATGTCAATGCATCTCCCTTCAAAGATAAAGGGAAGACCTTCCTTTTGACAACATCATCGGGAATACCTGCAAGCTTAAATAATCCACAAACATCATCCACAGATATAAGGTGTAAATCGGGATCCAATGTTCCATCTCCTACAAAGGGATTAGCTAGAAGTTTCTCTATCATACCCGAAGGAATCTCAAAGTAAATATTTTCAGTAGGTTTAGTAGGTTGAGGAGCACCTCTTTGCTCTGCTGGTCAGGGTGAAGATACCCAGAACAAGCCCCTCAAAGTATTAGTTTCCATAGTAACAATTGACAGAAAATTTCAGCGCACTATATAAATTTTCTTTACCAAGTTCCACTCACCAAAGGCGCTTCACTCCCCGGCAATGGCGCCAGAACAGAGTCTTGATGACCCACAAGTATAGGGGATATATCATAGTCCTTTCAATAAGTAAGAGTGTAGAACCCAACGAGGAGCAGAAGGAACTGACAAGCGGTTTTCAGTAAGGTATTCTCTGCAAGCACTGAAATTCTAGGTAACAGATAGTTTTGTGATAAGATTAATTGTAGCGGGTAACAAGAAATGAAAGCAAATAAAGTGCAGCAAGGTGGCCCAATCCTTTTTGTAGAAAAGGACAAGCCTGCACAATTTATTATAATGAGAAAAGAGCTCCCGAGGACACATGGGAATTATTGTCAAGCTAGTTTTCATCACACTCATATGATTCGCGTTCGGTACTTTGATAATTTGATATGTGGGTGGACCGGTGCTTGGGTACTACCCTTTCTTGGACAAGTATCCCATTTATGATTAACCCCTATTGCAAGCATTCGCAACTACAAAAGAAGTATTAAGGTAAACCTAACCACGGCATTAGACATATGGATCCAAATCAGCCCCTTACGAAGCAACACATAAACTAGGGTTTAAGCTTCTGTCACTCTAGCAACCCATCATCTACTTATTACTTACCAATGCCTTCCTCTAGGCCCAAATAATGTTGAAGTGTCATGTAGTTTATGTTCACATAACACCACTAGAGGAGAGACAACATACATCTCATCAAAATATCGAACGAATACCAAATTCACATGACTACTAATAGCAAGACTTCAACCATGTCCTCAGGAACAAACATAACTACTCACAAAGCATATTCATGTTCATAATCAGAGGAGTATTAATATGCATTAACGATCTGAACATGTGATCTTCCACCAAGTAAACCAATTAGCATCAACTACAAGGAGTAATCAATAGTACTAGCAACCCACAGGTACCAATTTGTGGTTTTGATAAAAGATTGGATACAAGAGATGAACTAGGGTTTTGAGAGGAGATGGTGCTGGTGAAGATTTTGATGGAGATTAACCCCCTCCAGATGAGAGGGTCATTGGTGATGACGATTGTGATGATTTCCCCATCCCCGAGCGAAGTTTCCCCGGCAGAACAGCTCCGCCGGAGCCCTAGATTGGTTCTGCCAAGGTTCCGCCTCGTGGCGGCGGAGCTTCGTCCAGTAAGCTTGCTTATGATTTTTTTCCAGGGTAAAAGCCTTCATATAGCAGAAGATGGGCACTGGAGGGCCACCAGGGGGCCCAAGAGACAAGGGGCGCGCCCAGTAGGGGTGGGCGCGCCCCCCACCCTCTTGGCCAGGGTGTGGGCCCCCTCTGGTGTTTTCTTCACTCAGTAATTCTTATTAATTCCAAAAATAACTTCTGTGGAGTTTCAGGATTTTTGGAGCTGTGCAGAATAGGTTTCCAATATTTGCTCCCATAATGCAATAAATATTGATATAAAAGCATGGTGCAAAATGGACGTATCATTGAGGCATATGGAATGTCTTTCATTCTCTTTCTATCTTCTGTCGTGGTCGGGCTTTGAGTCTTACTCAATTTGACACCTTGTAACACAAGCAAGAACTCCTTCTTTGACTGTTGCATTTTGAATTACTTCAAAAACTTGTCAAGGTATGTACTCGCTGAAAAAACTTATCAAGCGTCTTGATCTATCTCTATAGATCTTGATGCTCAATATGCAAGCAGCATCACCAAGGTCTTTCTTTGAAAAACTCCTTTCAAATACTCCTTTATGCTTTCCAGAAAATTCTACATTATTTCCGATCAACAATATGTCATTCACGTATATTTATCAGAAATGTTGTAGTGCTCCCACTCATTTTCTTGTAAATACAGTCTTCACCATAAGTCTATATAAAACTATATGCTTTGATCAACTCATCAAAGCATATATTCCAACTCCGAGATGCTTGCACCAGTCCCTAGATGGATCGCTGGAGCTTGCACATTTTGTTGGCATCCTTTGGATTGATAAAACCTTCACGTTTCATCATATACAACTCCTCTTCCAGAAATCCATTCAGGAATGCAGTTTTTTACATCCATTTGCCAAATTTCATAATCATAAAATGCAGCAATTGCTAACATGATTCAGAGGGACTTAAGCATCGCTACGAGTGAGAATGTCTCATCGTAGTCAACTCCTTGAACTTGTCAAAAACCTTTCGCAACAAGTCGAGCTTTGTAGACAGTAAAATTACCGTCAGCGTCAGTCTTCTTCTTGAAGATCCATTTATTGTCAATGGCTTGCTGATCATCGGGCAAGTCAACCTAAGTCCACACTTTGTTCTCATACATGGATCCCATCTCAGATTTCATGGCCTCAAGCCATTTTGCGGAATCTGGGCTCATCATCGCTTCCTCATAGTTCGTAGGTTCGTCATGGTCAAGTAACATGACCTCCAGAACAGGATTACTGTACCACTCTAGTGCGGATCTCACTCTGGATGACCTACGAGGTTCGGTAGTAACTTGATCTGAAGTGAAATGATCATCATCATTAGCTTCCTCACTACTTGGTGTAGGAGTCACATGAACAGATTTCTGTGATGAACTACTTTCCAATAAGGGAGCAGGTACAGTTGTCAGATTTCGGGTTCCGGCAGACCCTTGAGGTTCGAACACTGGGGTGCGCACGAAGATCTCTCCCCTACTAGCTCACGTCTCGAAGTCTCACAAAGATCTAAGCAAGAAAGCTGAACACACAAGGGACATGAGATTTATACTGGTTCAGGCCACCATTGTGGTGTAATAGCCTACTCCAGTGTGTGGTGTGGTGGATTGCCTCAGGGGCTGACAGTGAACAGTACAAAGGGAGAACAGCCTCGCGAGGGGGCTATTCTTGAGCTGGTGCGATGAACTGCTTGGGTGAGTTCAGTCACTTCTCTCTCTCTCTCTCTCTCTGGTCGATCTATCGATGCCTCTACTTTGTGGTGGCTAGTCCTATTTATAGAGCGAGGCCCTGGGCCTCTCCCCAAATAATGAGCGGGAAGGGTGCCAACAGTTGGCCATTTTGAAGGGGAACATCTGGTACACTTATCCTGACTAAAGTTGGTCTTCGGCTGCCAAAGGCTCTGACGGTGACGCCGCCCTAGGCTCCATGATGACCTCCATCCTGCCGTTCTGCTGGTCTGGGTCTTGTTGCATCGAAATGATAACCTTTTCCTGATGCCTTGGCCTGTGCTTGCCCGCTTAGCACCAAAAGGGAAACAAGGACACTACGCAGGCCGGCGCCCGCCTGGCCTCCGATCGTCATGGCTTGCGTCACGGGCCCCTCGGGAGGTGCCCCGCCTTGATCTCTCTGCCTCCTCATGAGCCTTCCTGAGGAGGCTGCGCCTGAGGAGGCTGCTCCAGATGAAGCTCCATGTCGTCCGCCCCGTGAGGCTTGGCCCCTCGCGAGGGTCTTGAGCTTGAGCTGATGAAGCTGGGCTGCACTGGGCCCCTACTTGAGCCACGCCGCAGGCCGCAGGCAGGCAAGTCTGGGGACCCCCATTCCTAGAACGCCGACAGTAGCCCCCGGGCCCAAGGCGCGCCCGGACTTGGCTTAGCAGAGAAGCGAAGGGGCAAGTGCGAAGCGCCGCGGGCCCCAACAGCCTGCGGCCTTGGGCACCGCGTGGCGGTTGATTGGACGTGGGCGTCTCTGCTTCCCCACGATACCTCGCCCATCTGACAAAAAGGGGTCCTCGGGCCAGACTGACCTGCTTTGTTCTCGCTTGCCTTGCTCCAGATCCCCTTTCTCGCCCTTCTCCTTCCTACTTACAAAATCCTCCAGATCTGCCTCAATCCTTCCCACCCGGCGAGCTATGGCGCCCCGCAAGACTCCGACCGAGGCCTGGTACTCCCCAGCTCTGGATCCTCCAAACGTGTTGGAGAGGAATCTCGTCCTCCTGCGCCTGAATATGGTGGCGCAGGGCAACGCGGGAGCGACTGTGTTCAAGGCTGGCTCCGGCCAGCCTGAAGGCAAGGGGAGCACCTTCTACCCGCTCTTCGTGAGCGCCATCATCGCCGGTCTTGTGCCTCCTTTTTCCGAGTTCTTCCTTGTTGTTCTTCGCCTGTACAACTTGCAAGCTCTGCACCTCCACCCCAACTCTGTTCTTCTTCTGGCGATCTTTGCGTACTATTACGAGGCTCACGTTGGGATAAAGCCCTCGGTGGCCTTGCTGCGCCATTACTTTTATCTCCGAGTTTCCCGTGGCCCCATCTCTGCATGCGCGAGTTTTGTTGCGTACTCTGGCTCCAACGCCATCTCAAAGCCCAGGAAGAGGATTGAAGGCTTCGGGGCAGGTGGGTCATGGTGGACGCCGGGTGCATCCACCCCCGACTTGTGCTGCCCACGGGGCAGCCCAAGGCCATTGATGCATGGTCTCGCGCGGAGCTCGTCGACCCCCGCGCGAGGGCGGTGCTGGACAGGATGGACGCGGACCTGAGGCCAGACAGCCTGGGGCGGTGAAGCTGACTGGGGCCACACTCCTGAGGGAGTTTCTGGAGCACCGGGTGGCTCCACTCCGGGAGCACTCGCTCCTGTTGTGGAGGCTCGGGGAAGCAGATGCTGCCATTCGCTTGAGCTCTGCAGCCCTGGCCGATGAAGATCTGGTCGCGGCCCTTCACTCCTTGGTTGGGGGAGACGTGGCGAGGCCGGACGGTGCTCTTGTCCCCCTGTTTCTTCGTGACGACTTGGAGCAGGCGGTGGACGCCATGCCCACCTTCAACGGTGAGGGGCTAGTGCCTGCAGTGGCTCCCGGGGGTCTAACGGTGTTGCCGATGGTGAATGTGTCCTCCAGCGACTCCAGCGGGAGTGAGGAGGGAGAAGAGGAGGAGGAGGAGGAAGAGGAGTTCGACTCTAGGCGACTAGCAAGGAGTTGGAGGAGTCCTTCCCCCGGTGCAGGTCTCGCACCCTCCACTCCATGTCGGACGACGACGAGGCCAGCGGCGGGCGAGGAGGAGTGGATTCTCCCCCTGTCCCGAGGAAAGACAGGTCTGGGATGGTGCCCCCAGGATCCGCTCTGGCTCCGAGGCGGTCTGAGGCCAACTCCGGCCTTCCCGATGCGTCCTCTGCTTCCATGCCTCCCAAGGCTGACCCCAGCTGTAGGCTCTCAGGCTTCAAGTTTGGCCAGAGGCTGCTTGAGACCGCGAGCGATGACTAGTAAGTACTCGATCCGTGCTCTGCTTTGTTTCTGCCGCCGAGACTTGACGTCTGCACTCCTTGACCAGGGCGGCACCTGAGGCGAAGAGGTTGAGGGGGGCTTCTGCGGCCCTGCTTGAGGCGAGTTCGCCTGCCGAGGCAGCGCCTTCTTCTGCGGGGAAAGGCGGCACCAAGGCCCGTACTTCCCCTGCCCGGTCATCCTCGTGAGCCCAGCAGGGGCACTCTGGCAAAGAGTTAGCCCCCATGGCCCCGCTGACCCTGGAGGGGCCAAGGCTTGGTGCTGATGCTGAGATGCCCAAGGCCCGGGAGGCTCCTTCCTCCCAGGCCGTGATCACGCCGCCGTCCTCTCCGCTTGCTCCACCAGCTCTCGTCTCTTCTGATCCCTCCGCTGTCTTGGACCAGGCCACCCATGAATTGAGCCAGCTTCGGGAGGATCTCCAGAGCGCGGACCCCCGCCTGGTGGTCAGGCGCCTGGAGTTAGCCTCCGGCTGGGCCTGCTCTGCTGCCTCTGTCCGAGCGGCGCTGAGGCAGGCTGCGTCTGCCTCCGACAAGGAGAAGCAAGCCGCCCGCCAGGCTGAGGCTGCTCACGATGCTGCCCAAGGCGAAGCTGCGGATGCCCAGGGCTGCTGCAAGGCACTGGAGGTCGAGCTGCAAGACCTGTGCGAGGAGCTCGCGAAGGAGGTCCGCATCCGCCAGGAGAAGGAGGAGGGGATGAAGGCTCGGGAGGCTGCCGTCAAAGACCGGGACGCCGAGCTTGTTGACCGTCGTGGCCGGTTGGAGACACTGGAGCTGGCGCTGAAGGTGGAGAGGGCCGAGCTAGACTGCAAGGAGAAGGTCCTGGCCGAGGACCGGGTGGCCTTCGTCGAGCTGGAGGAGAAGGCTCGCGCCACGCTGAAGACGCTCTATGAGAGCGGCTTAGAGGACCCGTTGGCTAGCGAAGAGGACGGCCCTGCCGAGCTGCTTCCCTTCCTGGTCCGTGCGCTTGAAGATGCCGCGGACGGCCTTGGTCCCACAGCCGAGGCCGAGGCACGTGCCCTGTCATTTGCAGCACTGACGCGCGTCTTCAGCCACGTCTACCTTCGCTACCCCAACGTCGACCTCGACAGCCTGATGGAACCTGTGAGCGACGACCTTGCCACCGCTGCTGCTGAGGCTGTGAAGGGCCGAGTCGAGGCTTTGCTGGGGAGGTTCCGCGCCTTCAGCACCTTGCCTAAGCGCGACGCCGCTGGCTCCGCGGCTTCAGGAAGCGGGGCCGCGCGGCGCGACTCCACCGCAGGCGGCGGTGCCACTGGAAAGTGATCCCCTTGTGTCTTTTGTCATGTTTTAATTCCTGCAACATGCACCATGCCTCGTGGAGGCGTTTAAACTTGTGTTTGGTGTTGTGAAAACACTCTATGGCTTGTAATATTGGCTTTTGAATTCCCTAGAATTTGCATCTTTCCCTCCTACTTGCTTGTGTTCTATGTCGGCAGGGCCCGACCCCGCGCATACCTCAGCCGCCGTTAGCCTCGACCGGAAATGAGGATGGGACTAAGGGGTGAGGGGCTACGTGGCAAGTTAGGCTCCTGAGTCGCGATGCTCAGGAGTCCCACTTGACGCGCAAACAACAAGTAGGGAAGGGAGGGGGCGTAGGAGTGGATTTGTCGTTCTATGTCGGCAGGGCCCGGCCCCGCGGATACCTCAGCCGCCGTTAGTCCCGACCGGAAACTAGGACGGGACTAAGGAGTGAGGGGCTACGTGACCAGTTAGGCTCCTGAGTCATGATGCTCAGGAGTCCCCCTTGACATGCCAACGAGTCTTCGTACCTTGGCTCCGCTCGGGGGGAGGCACGCGACGACCAGGTCCGAGGGACCTGGCTGGGTGGCGTGCATTTGGGCGCAGCCTGGGTGCAGCCCCCATGTCCAGCCCCCTCCCGCGGCACTCCCGAGGGGAGGTGCTGCGATGGTACCAGACATTGAGCTCTGGGCTCCCTGAGGTTGATACGGCAGTGGGCCGCCCTTATTTGTTTATCACCAGCGCGGAGCATAGCGCTTACGTATGTGTACGGGCATAGCCGCTCCTCGGCAGTGTTGACAGCTAGCATGGAGCATGCTGCTTCCACTGGTGCGTGGGAGGGGGCTCCCCTCCGGGAGGAGCCCCCGGGGCGTGTACAGCCCCGCCCTGACGCGTTGCTGGCACGGTAGGGCTAGGAGAGGTGTATCTGGGCACCCGTGAGACAGCGCGGGACTCACGGGCCCTACCTCAAGGCGGGTTGCGCCTGGCTCTGGGCCTTTATCAATGGTGTGTTCCTACAGGGTGGTTAGAATGAAAATGCTCTACGTCCTTAGGTCCCGGCCCTCGAGCCGGCTCAGTCGCCGCTGGTTTGACAGGTCGCGATGCCGTGGGTCAAGGCCAGGGGGTGAGGGCTAGAGAGCCAGTAAGAGCCTGTGAGTCCGCAATAAGCAGCAGATGATAACCATGGGGACCAGGTTAAGCTCGGAGGAGCAAATCCATTTAGATAGATCCATGGAAGTAAGCACCGCTGGGTCTGGCCCGAGCAGCCTGGGGATAATGCAGCCCGAGAGGCGCCCCCAACTAAGAAGATGAAAAACACATCAAGCAAAACAGATACATGCCACATGGACGGACCCACGCGGCCTGGGAATGATGCGGCCCTGCGGGCGCTCCCAGCTGAAGATAAAACATAAAAAGCTGTCACCTGGTACCATTGCAGAGTGAGTGTCGGAGTAGCTGACGACGCGCGGTGAAGAAGCCCCTCCTCATGAGCCTTCGGAGCCCTGAGCCTCGGGAGGCTCTGAGGGTCCGGGCGGCTCCTCGAGGTCCATCTCCATCTCCTCCAGGAACGCGTGGTGCCTGGCCACCTGAGCTTCCAGGATGCTCCTCACCAGGAGCTGGTGGGCGACAGCTGCGTTCGGCAGGCCGAAGGGCATGTGAACGTAGCTGTGAGTTGGGCCCTCACAATGCCCCACGCGTGAAGGCCAGAGGCGCTCCCGAGACGTGGCTCTGTTGAGCCCTGGTACGTCGATGCAGACGCGCAGCCCACCATCCTCGCTGGGATGTGCGGCTATGGCGGGTAGGTGGCGACTGCCACACATGACTCTTGACTCTTGTAGCTCTTGAATGTTCCTTGCAATGAACTCCTGGTGGTTTTGCCTTCCCTACCTTATGCCTTCCTGAGGGAAGCGTGCCTTGAAGCACACCTCCAAGTGGTGCCCGAGCGCCTCCCTCGTGACCTTGGCGAGGTCAGTGGCCCTCCAGGAGAGAGCCCCCGAGCCCTGCCTGGGGAGGGCGCCGGGCGTGCCTTCCTATGCGACAGAGGGTGGCACCCCTTGGACGGGCGCGGATCCTGATGCAACGCCTCCGGAGGGGCCTGCCTCGCGAGTGCTTGGTCCAGGTGAAGCCTTCTTCTTCTTAGGGACCGCCTCGGGGAGCCTCCCGCTCCTGTGATCTGGGTCTTCAATTGCCGCGGCCTGGAAGGCATGCTCAAGAGAACACACTGTATCCCTTTCCTCGCAAGGTACTGTGATGATTCCACCGCTTCCTGGCATCTTGAGGACATTGTAGCCATGGTAAGTCACTGCCATGAACTTGGCCAGAGCTGGGTACCCGAGGATGGCATTGTATGGCAGGCGGATGTGAGCGACGTCAAAGTCAATGAGTTCGGTGCGGTAATTGTTGCGCTGCCCAAAAGTGACGGGAAGACGAACTTGCCCTATTGGAACAGTGGAACCATCAGTGACTCCTGAGAAAGGCTTGGTTGGCTGAAGCTGATCGTATGGCACTTGGAGATTGTTGAACGTTTTGACGGACAGGATGTTGAGCCCAGCTCCGCCGTTGATGAGGGTCCTGGTGACTTGCACATTGCTGATGACTGGGGAACAAAGCATCGGGAGGACCCGGCCGTTGCCGCACACTTGAGGTGATCCGCTGAGCTGAACGTGATAGCGCACGCAGACCGCCTGAGAGGGCGCGTGGCCTCAAGCTTGGGGAGGACCGCATTAACCTCGCGAGCAAACTGCTTGAAGATGCGCTAAGAGGCTGGGGCCTTAGCGCCGCCCAGGATGCAAGCGATTGCGCGCGGCTCCTGGAAGTCCCCAGCCCCCTCGTCCTGGTGATGGTCTTCATTCCTCCTTGGCGGTGGTGGCAGAGGAGGGAGGCCTGTGTTGCCTTGAGGGCGGTCCTCGCTAGGTTGATCCCTCCAACCTCCCTCGCGAGGCTGGTCCTGCCAGCAGTCCTCGCGAGGCCGTTCACCCCACCCTTGGCGAGGGCCCCGGTCTTCCCATCGTCCTCCACCTCTTCCTCCTCCGCGGCCATAGCCCCGGTCGCTGCGGTCGGGGTGTCGGCCAATACGCCCATCTTGCACGGCCCTGAGCTCCTGACATTCATTGGTTTTGTGGGTGTGGAGGTCGTGGTACACGCAGTACCAGCTGCCCTTAGATGACTCAGGCTGATCGTTGACTTGGTTGGTGTCCGCCTCCGATGCGAGCACAACAGCCCCCTTGCGCTTCACGTCCTTGACCTTGGGCTTCTTCTCTTCTAGGTCAGCAGCCGGGAGCTTGAGGAGGGAGAGGCACCCTTCCTCAGCCCTAGCGCACTTGGTAGCCAGGTTGAACAGCTCCAGCGATGTGCACAGGTCTTCATGGATCGCTAGCTCCCCTTTCATCTTGATGTCGCACACGCCATCGGAGAAGGCTGAGGTGATGGCCTCCTCAGTCACCCTAGGGATCTTGAGGCGGGCGTTGTTGAAGTGCTAGATGTACTTCTGCAGGGTCTCCCTCGGCTGTTGCTTGATGCGCCGCAGGTCACTCATGGCTGGGGGCCGGTCGCGAGTACCTTGGAAGTTGGCGATGAAGCGGGTGCGCATCTCGTCCCAGGAGGAGATCGTGCTTGGAGCCAGGTTCAGGAGCCAGGCACAGGCACCGTCTTTGAGCGCCATGGGAAACCAATTCGCCATGACCTTCTCGTCTCCGTTGGCGGCCTCAATGCCCAGCTCATAGAGCTGGGGGAACTTCGCGGGGTCTGCAGTGCCATCGTAGCGCGGTGTCACAACCCTAGCTCAGTCCCGGTTGTCTTGTTTGATCCCCATGCTGCATCATGTTTAAATTCAAAAGAATTTGAAATGGGGATGACATACCCTAGCACCAAAATTAAATCAAATAGGGTCAACCATAAATATTTTCAATGTACCCAGAATGCTTTTCAGAAAAGTCCATCATTTTTGAATTGGTTTAGAACCTCTGCCAAAAATGGTGCACATTTTCTAGGTCACTCTGGATTTTTGAATTAATCCATTATGTATTTGCACTTGGGCATTTAATCCCTATAAATATTTTAATTGCCCAAATAATACTGATAATGGTTGAGGGCTGTTGGAAATAATTTCATAAGTGCCCAAAATTATTTTCAGCATTTTATCAAATGGTTTAGTATTTTTACTAAATCAAAACTAAATAGAAATAAATAGAAAACTGAAACAGAAATAAAAGAGAGAGAGGAGTTACCTAGGCTTACCTGGCGCCCCAACAGCCCCACCACTATAGCAGCCCAGCTGGGCAAAGCCAGCCCAGCCCACCAGGGGCAGCACTCTCTTCTTCCTCCTGCTAGGAGGAGAAGCAGTTGCGTGCCTGGCGCACAGTCGAGCCGCTCCAGCTCCTCCCTGCCTGCCTACCCCTCCCCGGCCGTTCCAGATGTGCCACGGAGACGCCCAGCTTCCCCTCTTCCAGTTCCCCCTCTCTCTCGTCACCTCCCCCTTCTCTGTCCCTCGCGCGCGCAGACGCCGAGCGCCTCGCAGCTCACCGACGAGCACCACTGCAGCCACCGACCACCACACGCCCCTCCAAAGCACCAAGAAGCTCCACCGTCGACCTCTACACCATCTCCACCGAGTCACGCGACCGAACGCGCCCCGCCCCAACGCTTTCTTCAATCTCGGTGCCCGAAGGTCATCGCCGTCGATTCGCTGCGTACCGGCCGTCCCCGCACCTGCAGACCCTTCCATTAGCCCCTATGTGAGCTTCCTCGTCGAACCCATCCTCTCCCTCTCTCATTTAAGCTCGCTAGCTCCGATCCCCACCGGACCCAAGAGCTTCCCGCCGTCGGCCATGTCGCCATCGTGGGCAGGTCCCGCTTAAGCCACGCACGAGCACGTCGTTGAGGTCCTGCAGCCCCCGTAGACCCAACCGTGTGCCTAGCTTGCTTCGCCGTGAACCACAGCACGATCCCGCTCGAAGCTGTCGCTCCGGCCACCGCCGCGAGCTCCGCTCCAGCAATCTCTGGCAACCCCGGCTCCATTCGTCGCCACCTCTGGATGCGCCGCACCTTCAGCTACCCGTAGACGCAAACCACGCGCAAAACCGAGTCCCGTAGCAGTTTTTTGGCGAGTTTCCGCCGCGGTTTGAGGTCGCCGCCGGCCAAACTCCGGCGGGCTGACGTGGTCGCTTGGTTAGGCGCTAATCACCACTAATCCCTCCCTAGCAGTCACTGACAGGGGGCCCACAACGGGTCAAACTCCAGTCAACACGGGATTAACTCGCAGTTAACCATGAGCCAATGACACGTGGGTCCCGTGCGTCAGGTTTGACCTGGACCGGGTATGTTGACCTGCTGAGGTCAGCATCAAGCAATGCTGACGCTGTAAATGATTTTCTAGATTTAAAATAAATCAGAAAATCCAAAAAATGTGCTAAACTTCTAAAAATTATAGAAATTCAACCGTAACTCCAAATGAAATAGTTTATATATGAAAAATGATCAGAAAAATCCAATCTATCCATCTGTACTAGTTTCATGCATGTTTAGACGACTTAACCTTGCTGTTTGGTGCAAAATATGATAATGCACTATTGGAATTCATAGTTTGAGTTTGAAGTTGAACCTTTGGTTCAAAATGACTCAAACCACCCTGGTTATAGTTGCATTATGCCAACACATTCATTTTGCCATGTCATGATCATGCAGCATATTGTGCATTGCATTGATTGTGTTTTTCCCTGTTTGTCGGTATTTGTCCCCTTTCGATAGACGTGGTACCGACGATGAGTTTGATGACACCGATGAAGAGCTATACTATCTTCAGAAGTGTCAGGCAAGAAAAACTCCCTTGTTCATTCTGATACAATCCCACTCTCTCGCTCCTGCTCTCTTTTACTGCATTAGGACAATAACGATTCAACTGTTACATGCTGCGGTAGTTGAACCCCTTTCCTCTGCATGACTTATCATTGCCACAGTAAATAGATGAAACCCACTAGCATGAGTAGGAGTTGTTTGAGCCCTGATGTGCCTACTCGTTCATGCTTGTTTGTCATGCCTGCTCTTGCTTAGAGTTGTGTCAGGTCTGATTCATCAGGGATGAATTGGATGTGTGTGAACATGTCCTATTGTGTGTGAACTAAGTGTGTGAACACGATTTGGTAAAGTTAGCGATGAGAGGCCATGTAGGAGTACATGGTGGGTTGTCTCATTGAAGCCGTCCTTAGGAACTAAGTTCTATGTTTGTGATCCATGAACAGTTACTACCACACATTGGGTTCCGGTAACTCGGCCCCTCTCGGCTTATTAATCAACTCAATCTATGTCCAGGAGTTAAAACTAGTTTCTGGTGCTTGTAGGTAGTGTTAGTAGTCTACCAAGTGGCACCCGGTATAGGTGGGCTTGGGACAGACTAGGCATAGTGGCCTGGTGTACCAAGTGGCACCCGGATGGTGGGTTTGGGAACCCTGCACACATCGTTTGGGGCCATGAGCGACACCCCGGCCGGATCTCCTTGTGGATGGAACCCGAATAGGCGATAAACCTGGACGAGAGACTTGTGTGGTTAGTCAGGTCGTGGCCGACACCCTCACTGGGCTTCCTCTTGAATGTGGCCAAGTACATGTCGTGTAAACGGCGATAAGTGGTGAGAGCGTGTGTGAAGAAGTACACCCCTGCAGGGTTAACTTTATCTATTCGAATAGTCGTGTCCGTGGTAAAGGACTTCTGGGTTGCCTGTACAGTTCATAGATAACTTGAAGTGGATACTCTAAAATGCGCAAGATAAGCATGAGTGCTATGGATGGCATTCTCGTAGGTAGACGGGAGCAGATCCATAGTGGTGTATTGATTGGTGAATATGTGGACTCGTGTGCGCCACCTCAAAAGAGTTACATTGCTATCGTAGTTCAGGATAGCCACTGAGTCAAAGCTGGCTTGCTGCAGTTAAACCCCACCATCCCCTTTGTTGACAATGATGCGTATGTAGTTAGTTCTGAGGTAAGTATTGCTGGGTACATTTGTACTCACGTTTGCCTATTTTATGTTTTTGCAGAGAGACTTCAGTCTCACTAGTAGTTCCACGTGGACTTCGACGTTTAGCTTGTTACCTCAGCTATGATCTTGTGCCCTCGGCAGGATCTGGTAGATAGTCAGGCATCTCAGCCTTTTTCATTTGTAGATGTCTGTACTCAGACATGTTAAGCTTCCGCTTGTGCTTTGATTTGTATTCTCTGAATGTTGGGTCATGAGACCCATGTTTGTAATATCTCGCTCCTCGGAGCCTATTGAATAAAATACTTGAGTTGTAGAGTCATGTTGTGATGCCATGTTGTATTTGCACATATTGAGCATATTGTGTGTATGTTATTGAAATGCTTGGTATGTGTGGGATCTGACTATCTAGTTGTTTATCCTTGGTAGCCTCTCTTACCAGGAAATGTCTCCTAGTGCTTCCACTAAGCCATGGTAGCTTGCTACTGCTCTGGAACACTTAGGCTGGCCGGCATATGTCCTTCTTCGTTCATGTGTTTGTCCCTACGGGGAAATGTCACGCGATGACTACTGGAGTCCTGTTAGCCTGCTACAGCCCGGTTTACCGGAGTCCTGCTAGCCCAGTTGCTACAGCCCGGAATCACATGCTGATAACCGACACGTTCGTTGCTGGGTCATGTATGCCTGTCCCTGTAAGCTACTGCCACTTTGGGTTCACTACTAGTCATGTCAGCCCGGGCTCCTCATCATATGGATGCTAGCGACACTATCATATACGTGCGCCAAAAGGCGCAAACAGTCCCGGACCTGGTAAGGCGACACCAGTGGGAATACCATGCGTGAGGCCGCAAAGTGATATGAGGTGTTACATGCTAGATCGGTGTGGTATTGAGTCGGGGTCCTGACAGCTTTGGTATCAGAGCTTGACTGCCTGTCGAATTACCAAGCCAAACTGGTCGAACTTGAGTCTAGAAATTCTTTAGTTATAAGGGAATTGATTGTGGGATGGAACGTAAGGCTCTTTTTACTCCTTTACCTTCATGCCTTCTGATCCGAGTCATCCTATCTTTCCTACGGGGTTAAGGAACTAGGCTCTCTTCTTTCTATCAGGATCACGTGTTACCAATCCATAGACTTATAAGATTGTTGGATTTAAGCCTCAGTTCAGTTTCTACTACCTCCGTGTGTTCATAGTTGATCCAGAACCTTGATTTTGTGATGATCGAGTGGTTATGCCACCATTTGCAGGATATCATAAATCCTTTTGAGCATTTACAGTCGTTATGCTGTCCGAGTCTTCTTAGGTTTCTAAAATAGTCTGATGCATTTGCAAATCCCTTCTTACCATTTCGAAGTTCCTTTGTGCTAGATCAACCACACAAACTAGTGTGCTGAGGTACTGCCTCGGCATTTACGTTGGAGCTATTATTATGACCCTAGGTTTCTTAGAACCACCTAGTAATCTAGCCATGTTTTGTGTTCCCTGTGTGATAATTCTGGCCATCATTCTCGAAAGCATCCTGTGATGCCACTTAGTAGCAGGTATTCTACTCCTGAGTTCTTGAACCGTTTTCTTCTCTCGCCGGGGCTCGACGAACCAGCTCTCCATGAGCTGCAATTAAATCAATGGTGATCTGATCGCACAGTTCCTCTAGTGCACTTACATAGCGCACTAGGTGCAACAATGCGGGGTCTGTCTCGCGATCTCCGTTGGAAACTTGGGGTGGTCTACCATACCCTTCACGTCTGCGGTAGTAGTGGAACGAGCGATAGTTAACTATGGGCGACAAGTGCCTGAGATGAAATATAGCCTCTCAAGCAGCTAGTTGTATGGCTTGTGGCTCAAAGGAAGTTGTCCTTCCGGTGAACCTGTAGGGGCGCTCGGGTGCTAGACCCCTACTGTAGATGTTTACAGTGGCCCAGAATTGACGGTCTTCACCGCTCATGGGTCCTTGGTACACAACATATTCTGGGGGCTCTTCTAATGCATAGACACGACGGGTGAGGTTTGCGAGTATGGTCACAAAACCTCCAAGGTTGGTTGCTGTGGTTTCATTGTGCACAACAGGGCTAGGCATTGTGGCTGGGTTTGGGGTAGAGGCTGTGTTGTGCTGTGTTGGGGCTAGCGTGCCCCTTTTTATAGGAAAAAGGGGACGGAGTCTTCCTTCGCACGCTTGCGAGAAAGGACTATTTAGGGGCCGGTCACTGGCGCATGAGCGACAGGTTAGGTTGATAGGTTGGGCACCGACTGCCAAAAGGTGTTGGGTCACTGTGAGGCTACCTTGCACGAGAAGCTTGGCTAGGGTTTGGTTATGGTCTGGTGGGTTGGTTTGCCTAAGTTATAGGTCTGGCTAAGATAGGATTAGCCAATGGTCAGCCTGGCTCTAATACCAAGCCTGACACGACCGGTTTTCCGGGAAATAAATTTCCAGAAAAGACCGTCGTGCTCATCAGCCCCAGGATTACTGTTAGCTGATGAGGTTCCAACTTGATACAGAAATTCCAAGAAAAGTACAAAATATGTAGTACAAGACCATTCTGGCCTGTGAGTACAACAAATGGTTTCTAGGGGTGGATGGCGGAAGCGGGTTGTGAAACATCAGTGTCTATGGGACTCCATTTCCCACAGGAACAGCTGACCAGGTTAACTACTATCTTCGCGAGGCTGCTATCTCCATTGCCTAGGTTTCGGGGCTGGCATCGCGTCGCTCCTCTCCGTGCAAGAAAATCTGGCCAAGACAATAGCCAGGGACAAGCCAGTGAGTACTTTTAATGTACTCGCAAACATTACGAACACAGGTACAATATAACAATGATGTGCTGAAAACATTTTATGCTCATGACGTCAGTCGCAAAAGATAAATAAAACTCTGATGCGTGCAAGCAAGTTATTTATAAAAAAACAATAACAAAGTAGTATTAAGATTTATGAAATTAAATAACAAGCAATGCCACAGTCGGGCGTCTTAGCGACACCACATAAAGGGCTTTAAAAGAAATGCCACAGTCGGGCGTCTGAGCGACACCACAAAAAGGGCTTTAAAAGAAATGCCACAGTCGGGCGTCTGAGCGACACCACATAAAGGGCTTTAAAAGAAATGCCACAGTCGAGCGTCTGAGCGACACCACATAAAGGGCTTTAAAAGAAATGCCACAGTCGGGCGTCTGAGCGACAGCACATAGAGGGCTTTAAAAGAAATGCCACAGTCGGGCGTCTGAGCGGCACCGCATAAAGGGCTTTAAAAGAAATGCCACAGTCGGGCGTCTGAGCGACACCACATAAAGGGCTTTAAAAGAAATGCCACAGTCGGGCGTCTGAGCGACACCACATAAAGGGCTTTAAAAGAAATGCCATAGTCTGGCGTCTGAGCGACACCACATAAAGGGCTTTAAAATAAACAATCATAGTAAATATCCCGGAGGTAGAACCATCCCAGAGATACTCGATAATAACAATAATATCACGGGTTAGTCAAAAATAATAATAATCATAATTTTCACAAGTCACAAGTAGTAATTCCATTTCTGGTTTAACAGTTTCACCTCCGAAGACCGACACTAAGACCGACACCTGACCCATCCCAGACTGTAATCTTTAACCATGGACACGGCTATTCGAATAGGTTTATTCTCTGCAGAGGGTGTACTCTTTACCCACGAGTAACGGATTTCTTTAGTCCCTCGGGACTAATTCCGCCTATGGTCTTTTTGTTGAAAACACACCTAACTTGCACACACCAGCTTAACTCACACGTGTCTGGAATCACCCACGACACCTGTTAAGCCAACTCTAAGTGGGGAGGCTACAACCTCGCGTAGCATGGGATCCAATTTATATCGCGCGCTCTAAGGGGTGGCCTCCCCTCTCGGTCCCAACCGGAAACACCCATGCCCCCGAACCAGGTGGCCTGCCTACCAGCATACAACCGGTATCTTCCACCATGGCCTCTCTGTACGGTGTGTGCTAGAAAGAGGTTGACAACTTACTGAACCGTACTCTACTTGCTGTAGAGACGAGTGGTAGTACGAAACAAGTATGGGGGTTACTGGAACAAGACTCGATCTACGGTCGACTCAGGAGGTTTAAGTATTCTCTGCATGATTAGCATAACGAATATATTTCATCCAACAGAGTCACCGCTCATGTCACCTTGCCATGCCATACCAGACATAACCGTCCCGGCGGAGACCGGCGATAATCTCATGCCTACCCAAGGCAGTGGTTTTCCCGGGTTCCTGCCGGTATGCATGCAAGGCACATGAGGGTGATTATTATCACAAGTGTGTCCATTTCCAACAGCATGGAAATCAATAACATGCACCCATGCATATGATCATGTCACATGAAATAACAAGTCCTTCAAAATACGGTGGTGTTATAAATGTATCAACGATCACACCAAATATATTATGCCGGGATTCAGAATGCTTGGCTTCAATGTGTGGAAAGGCAGGGTGCACTCCAAAACTTGAAACATTTCTCCTCTCTTCAAAAATCCTATTTTAGCAATATAAAAGAATTAACACACAAAATAAAAACAGCACCAAAAGTTGTTCTGAAATTTTTTAAAAATAAATCTTAAAATAAACTAGGTGAAATTTGAGAGAGGTAGGAAAAAGAATCATTTCATTTGGAGTTATATTTAAAAAGTTAGAGCCAGTCAAAGATTTGGTCAAAATCTGTTTTTAAACTAAAATAGAAAAAGAAAACGTTTCGGCAGAATACGTCTTCAAAAATGGGAGACGTACTCAGGGTCTTTACGCTTCCACTTAAATGCGTGGAGGCGGAGCTGGGTCACCGACAGTGGGCCCGCCTGGCCCACTTGTCAGGTTTGACCAGTCGCCGCGCGTCGTCTCCCTCCTCTGCCCGAGCGGAGCGGGGCTCCGGAGATCGTCGCCGGCGTTTGGCTGCTCCTCGCGGGCCCCCGAGGGTGGGGATGGATCCGTAAGGCTGGGGCGGTCCTCCCGGTAGTCGCTGGGTCAGCTGGGACGGAGTGAGCTGCCGGCGGCGAGCTCCGCGGCGGAGGAAGGCTTCGGTGGCGAAGTGACTTTGTGGCGGCGCTGGCTCCCGATCAAAATCAAGTAGGGGGTTGGGTTCCTGGAAGGAAGTATGGGTTCTTGGTGAAGAGGACGGAGAGGGGGAAGCCCTGGTGGCGCCGGAGTGAACGAGACAGTGGCGGTGGCAGGAGTTGCCGGAGATGAAGAAGGCGGCGTTTCCCTGACGATTGCGGGCTATGGGGGTTCCATGGGGGTAGCCTGAGGTTGCGTGCGTGCTCAGAGGGGCTCGGGGTCCCTTTTTATAGCGTGGCCATGTCGGTTTGCGGCGGCCGGGGATAAGCTCTCCGGCGAACCGCCTCTCTATAGCTAGGGCGACGTGGCAGTGACGAGGGCTAGCAAACACGCTTGCGGATGAGCTCGCACTGCTCCAGGGGCCAGGTGGCGAGCGGGAGAAGCTTGGGCGGTGCTGCCCGTGGCAGAGGCGCACTGCCGACACCGGCGTGCCGCCAAAAGTGCTCTGGCGGTGGCGCTGTAGGGCACCAGGGCGGGCTGTCGTGTTGTGGCGAGGCGGGAGTGCGTGGCGAGGTCCTGCCGTGTGGGCCAAGACAGGGGTGCGATGCGGCGGCTCGTGTGCGCGGCTGCAATTTGCGCGCTCTGGGCGCGCCGAGCGCACGCCCACCAGATGCTCGGCGAAATGCCATGGCATGCTAGGTGGCTCGGTTGGAGCTGAGGATTAGCAGTTCTAGTCTAGCGATAGTTTAGATGCTAGTGGACATGCTAGTATGATCCGAGGTGCAAGGTCACAATGCAAAGACAAAATCATGTCAAAACTGGCCATGCACACCAGGTGTTTGACAAAATGTTAAAGGCTTCTAAGCAACTCTTGGGGTGGCCCAAATCTCCAGATCAAGGTCTCCTTAGATGCCAGAGAGAGTGGTGAGGTCATTTGGACAAAAGGAGAAACTTGCTAGTGCAAGTTTTGCAAAACTACATTTCTGGACAGGAAATAAATGACATTATTTCATGAACCAAAATTAATCCAATGGGTGCATGCTCCTGGATTTAGGGGTTTGGTAGGGCTGTCTACAAGTAGGAGAAAACACAAGGTCTTTGGATCAAAATTAAATAGGGTTGCAGTAGAAATCACAAGGCTGGACGAGAATGAAAAAGAGGTTGATTCACTCAAAATTTTCAAAGAACAACCCTGGATTTTTGCATAAAATGGAATGATATGCTCCTACTGACATCCCAAAATTTTGGTGGAGGTTAGAAAGAATTATTTAAAAGGGTTGTAGTGCAAAATGCACTCTGGACCAGAGAAGGGAAGTTTGATGCACAGCTCAAATATTTACATAAATAAAATATATTTTTGTATAAAAGTGATTTAAAAACATCACATGACATCTCCAATTTTTGGTTAGAATTTTAGGTGAATTTATCCAATAGTTGTAGTTCAAATATGGCCATATAACCTTGAAAAACCATTTTTCAAGAAAGTAAAGATCAAGTAACTTAATTATTTAATTAGTTATATTAAATAAGGGAAAGTTTCTCTTGACAGATTAAATAAGTCCAATGACATATTTGGAAAGTTTTCTCTTTGGGAAAAACTCATCATAATAGGGAAGGAAATGATTTAAAAATCAAAATGGAGCTCAGAAATTCAAAGTTTTAATTCCTGGCAAAATTTTAATTCATTAAAACAAGGCCAAATTTTTGGGGTGTCACAGTATGGGATCATCATCCTATGATTTATGATGTGACCTAGTCCATTTTCCCCGGTGCACTCCTCGATTAATGAGATAGGATTGTGTCAATCCATCACTCTCTTGATCACATCCTCTTGCCCTGAAAAGCAAAAATGCTCCTGAGCTTAATAACATATCGGTGGTTTGTGATATTCTGAATATCTTCTCGGAAGTATCACCAGGTTGTCTCCTGACTACTATGTTGAGCTCGTGATCAAGTTGGTTTCTTGTAAACCACCCCTTCTCCAAGAATCTGTGTTGGATACCCCTGAGCTAGTTGGTTGAGCTAGACAACAAATTGGAGAGTTGGAAGATGAAAGCTTGTCCCGCTTAGTTCATCTCCAAAGGGATATCCTTGCGTTTGTGTGTTTGTTGAAGAAAGATGATATCTTCATCAATTGATCCTCGTGATCAGTTGTCGGTGCTATGTCTATCCAATCCTTGATTTGATTATGGGCTATCGTCAAATCAAATCAGAACCAACGATGTTCTTAATGTTGTCTTACTTGTGGTTGATCCCTCGAGCATACACCATTACATCTTTTGTCCTGACCAATGCTATTGCTTTGTTCACATAATGGTGGATTTCCAGTGATATGGAAATTTCGATGAGTTGCCGTTGAGCCCATCAGCAGCATCTTGTCTCCTCCATGATTCATGTTGAACGTTGAGCTAGTGTTGGAAACTTTGTAAACAATGCCTTCGAGTCCCATCCCTGAGGTATATGTTTGGATGAAAGAAGTGACTTCCTCTAATTCATGTGCATTTGATGCAAGTTGCCGCCGTGAATTCGAGAAGGCATGTTTTTACCTCCTCTAGAATCATCCCAAGTCAGTTATGCGCGTGTGAAGTATTCCGTGGTCTGTTAGACTGATCATCTTCATTCCATATGAATTCCCTAGCACACCAAGCCACTAACTGATTTGTTCCAGGAAAAGGAATTCCTTCATAAGAGCTAATCCGGACTTATGTTAGGACTTCGAAATCCTCGTTTATGGTTCCCAACCAGAACTCGGTAGTGTTTTATTATAAGACTACTACGTGGTCATGCTTGTCTGGGACAGTGTGTTCACATGTGTGTAGCAGAACCAGCTCATGTTTTTGAGCTTACTATCGCAGTTCGTTTCCCGAGAATCTCGCATCGCCATCTCATCGATTTGTGTTGCAAACTTTCATTTTTCTAGACTTGATGAGTCTGGAATGTCCTGACCGCAACCAGATCTAAATCTCAGGCAGATATGATGGTTGGAACAATTCCCAAGAACAATTATATTGGTCTCTCTGTAACCCGGTAAAGTGGATGTTGTGGCCAACACACCCTGCCGGAAGACCTATTGTTATAGTATCTTGATTGAGAAAGTTGGTCACCTCCCCATAAGGATTTCTTTGGATTTACCTCCGTAGTTGTTCCTTATGGATTCTTGTGCTCCCGAAGTCTGACCTTTACTTGGTGGCCATGTTGATGCTTTTAAGCATTGACCGTGGTACCTAGTACATCAAGGAGAACATTAGAAGCGGAGTGCTAAATGTCTCTTGGTCGATCCTCCAGATTTTGTTTCCTTGGCGTCGTCAAGGTAAAATCTGAGAAAGTGATGTCCTCCTTTGCATCTGCATCCTCCATCACCGTTCATCCTGGTAGTGTGTTGTGGCCAGGATCCTTAGCACGGATGCTGGTAAGACCTTGATGAACATGGAAATGCTCAAGTTCTTGAGAGCACGCTCAGTCACTTGGTTATATTCTCAGTATCAACTGGAATGTGCCTCCCGTTTGCCGAGTTGTTCTATAACCATAGTTTCCTTTCCGATCTAAGTATGCAATTTCCTCGAACTCCGTCAAACAATCATTTGTGAATTGCCCTAGCCTAGTAAGAAGAGTTTCAATGATCTATATATCAAAAGTAATTCCTTTTGCCACTTAAGGGAATATATATCTATGTGTCACCTTCCCTAAGGTGCCCCGTTACGGAATCGTGGCAATAAACTTCTAGCTATTTGAAAACCCTCGTCAAATTGTTTCTTCCGTTCTTTCCAAGGTGTGTTTTGCCTCTCAACTCAAGATATGTTTCTATATCTCATTCCGTGAGTTGATATTGTGATCATTAAGATGATCCATCATTGTAGAGTTGTCTCTGTCCTCGTGTTTGATGATGATCTCGAAAGCAACAACGTCAAGATCAGTTTGAGGCAATGATTCCACATCTTCGAGAAGGGAAGTTGGACCATGAAGATTGTGTTAGCTTTGTGTCCCCTTTGTCTTCTTACCTCACGTCTTGAATCTCAGGACGAGATTCTTGTTTAGTGGGGGTGAGTTGTCACAGCCCTAGCTCAGTCTCGGTTGTCTTGTTTGATCCCATGCTGCATCATGTTTAAAATCAAAGGACTTTGAAATGGGGATGACAAACCCTAGCACCAAATCTAAATCAAATAGGGTCAACCATAAATATTTTCAATGAACCCAGAATGCTTTTCAGAAAAGTCCATCATTTTTGAATAGGTTTAGAACCTCTGCCAAAAATGGTGCGCATTTTCTAGGTCACTCTGGATTTTTGAATTAATCCATTAAGTATTTGCATTTGGGCATTTAATCCCTATAAATATTTTAATTGCCCAAATAATACTGATAATGGTTGAGGGCTGTTGGAAATAATTTCATAAGTGCCCAAAATTATTTTCAGCATTTTATCAAATGGTTTAGTATTTTTACTAAATCAAAACAAAACATAAATAAAAGAAAACTCAAACAGAAATAAAAGAGCGAGAGGAGTTACCTAGGCTTACCTAGCGCCCCAACCGGCCCACCACTGTAGCAGCCCAGCTGGGCAAAGCCAGCCCAGCCCGCCAGGGGCAGCGCTGTCTTCTTCCTCCTGCCAGGAGGAGTAGCAGCTGCGTGCATGGCAAACAGCCGAGCCGCTCCAGCTTCTCCCTGCCTGCCTACCCCTCCCCGGCCCTTCCAGATGCGCCACGGAGACGCCTAGCTTCCCCCTCTTCCAGTTCCCCCTCTCCCTGGTCGCCTCCCCTTCTCTGTCCCTCGCGTGCGCAGCCGTCGAGCGCCTCGCAGCTCACCGACGAGCACCACTGCAGCCACCAGCCACCACACGCCCCTCCAAAGCACCAAGAAGCTCCGCCGTCGACCTCTACACCATCTCCGCCGAGTCACGCGACCGAACGCGCCCCGCCCCGACGCTTTCTTCAATCTCGGTGCCGGGAGGTCATCGCCGTCGATTTGCTGCGTACCGGCCATCCCCGCGCTTGCAGATCCTTCCATTAGCCCCTATGTGAGCTTCCTCATTGAACCCATCCTCTCCCTCTCTCATTTAAGCTCGCCAGCTCCGATCCCCACCGGACCCGAGAGCTTCCCGCCGTCGGCCATGTCGCCATCGTGGGCAGGGCCCGTTTAAGCCACGCACCACTACTAGGGAAAAGGCTAGCAGCAGCGCGGGTTTTCAGGCTAGCAGCAGCGCGGGTGGCCGCGCTCCTAATAAGGCGCTACAGCTAACTCATAGTAGTAGCGCGGCCCCAACCCGCGCTACTACTGTTGACGATATCAGTAGCGCTTTTTGCGAACGCGCTACTATTAACTAGTTGTAGCGATTTCGTCATCCCTCGCTACTGCTATATCTTTCATCATTTTCCCACTGCCCCATTCCCTTTCAGTTTTCCTTTCACTTTCAGTTCTCCTTTCAGATACTAGATACTAGGTACTGCTAGTAGATATCAAATTCATAAACCATTACTAGGTACGGTAGTACTCCCTTCGTTCCAAATTACTCGTCGTGGTTTTAGTTCAAACCACGATGAGTAATTTGGAATGAAGGGAGTACTAAGATAACAATTTCATGCATAGCCAACATGCATCCTCAAGCAGTACATGGTCATATCAACGGCCATCATCATATGTAGTTCTAGATGATATCGATGACGATCATCATATGTAGTTCTAGATGATATAGCCACACACACACATGTAGTTCTAGATGATATAGCCACACACACATATGTAGTTCTAGATGATATAGCCACACACACATATGTAGTTCTAGATGATATCAAAGACAATCATCATCCTCAAGCCTGGGCGGTTGGTGTTCCTGATAGTAATTAGGATGGCCTGTCCAACACGAAGATTCTTTCCATCGAGGAATTTCTTCCACCAAACCGAGCTTAAGTGTGTGCGACCGTCCGTGTCCACGCGGTAAGTATAGGTTGTGACGGAGCCCCTTGCAGTAAGGCGTAGTCCAGCTGAGCCTTCTTCATCAGGCTCGATACCATAACTCATAGATATGCTCTTTGCCAATTTCTGAATAAGAAAAACATATCAATTAATAAGCATGTGATCGAACTCTACACTAAAACATATATATCATCGACTAGATTCCACACAACATACCATATCATTGGACTGTACACTAAGTAATTCACACTATTAATTTGCATTTATAAGTATAACATACCATATCATGTCGATCAACCATGGTATTTGTCAAGCGGGTCACGAATGGCACCCCGACAAAGTCAGCACGTGGCGGAATTATGTCCCACAGGTTGGACACCTCCTCCTCACTCAGCCTTGTTCTTTGAGCTACAATGGCTTCATGATGTGGGTCCTCATCATCTTCATCGAGTGGGTCCCAATTATGTTAATCATCTTCATCATCTTCGTCATCCTCATCATCTTCCACAAGGTTGAGATAAATGACAGCTAGCTTGGGTCTTTCTGCTTGAAAGTTGAAGCTGATCAACTCACCACTAGTAGGATGCATGCGAGCGACGAAATAGGCCCATCCATCTCCTCCAATCTGCGACATATTGCGTCCTTTCTCGACCTCCACAGTGTACGGCCCCCCAGGAGCCTCACAGTGTCTCCTGTCAGCTTGTTGAATTTCAACCTCACATTGCATGGGACGATCTGTGTAAAATAAGAAAAATGACACAATGTAGTAATGCCAACACTAAAAATAAAATAGTTATTACATTTCATCTAATTTCTTACCGCCGCATGATGAAAACTCGGCTGGAAGTAGATGCAGAACAGCTTGCCAGTTGCAAGGCTGCTGGCGCATCTTGACTTGCACAGTTGACATAGTGGTGGTGGTGGTGGCGCCATTCTTCCTAAAGCAATATGAGCAAAGGATTACTAAATCAACTAAATCAAAATGTTCCTAAGTCAACTAAATCAACTAGCCTACTAAATCAACTAAATCAAAATGTTCTAAGTCAACTAAATAAACTAACCTACTAAGTCAACTAAATTAAAATGTTCTAAGTCAACTAAATCAACTAGCCTACTAAATCAACTAAATCAAAATGTTCTAAGTCAACTAAATTAACTAAATGAATTAGCCTACTAAATCAACTAAACCAAAATGTTCTAAGTCAACTAAATCAACTAGCCTACTAAATCAACTAAATCAAAATGTTCTAAGTCAACTAAATCAACTAGCCTACTAAGTCAACTAAATTATATCAACTAAATCAAAATGTTGCATATGAGCAGGAGGGAGAAGGAGGGCGACTCGAGGAGGGAGAAGAGAGTAGGATGGAGGAGGAAGGCGGAGCGAGGAGGGGCCGGCCGGCGCGGCCAGTTGAGGGAGGACGGAGGAGGAAGGCAGAGCAAGGAGGGGCCGGCCAGCAGCGAGTGGAGAGGGAGGACGGAGGAGGAGGCCGGTACCGAGTCCAGCAAAGAGGAGGAGGTGATGGCGCGCGACGCAGATGGAGGAGGGGCGACGGGGGCGCGCGGCGCAGACGGAGGAGAGAGGCGACGGGGGCGCGCGGCGCAGATTTTGAGTGGCTGTGTGTGAGTGGATCCGAAGGGAGGAGATGAGGGAGATGGATGGCTTAGCAGTAGCGCTCTTCAGCAAAACACGCTACTGCTAAGCTATCTAGCAACAGTGCTTTTCACAGTAAAGCGCTACTGCTATGTGTCAGCATGCAAAAATACACATTGATCATCAACGATCTTTTTGTGTACAATCTGATTTGACAATATGAGTCCTCACCGGTTTAGGAACAGGTGAAGACTCATATTGCAGCCACAAATTCTACACATACAGTTCAATCAAGATCAAGTGCTTGTCAAAGTGTGAGAAGTAACATATTTAAGGTGGTAGAAACTCTCTTCACGGAGCGAGGTGGGACTAAATTTTTGTAGGAAACTTAGCAGTAGCGCTTATCTGAGAAATGCGCTGCTACTATGCTACGTAGCAGTAGCGCGCGTCATTTTAACGTTTTGCTGCTATAACTAGCCTCGCGGCGGCCTCGTAGGAATTATAGCAGCAGCGCGTCTTTGGGTGGACGCGCTACTGCTATATTTGTCTCAGCAGCGAGTTTCAATTGTCTGCGCTACTGCTAGTTAGCAGCAGCGAGTTATTTTGAAGCGCGCTGCTGATAAGATTCTGTGTATAGGCTTCTCCCTAGTAGTGCACGAGCACGTCATTGAGGTCCTGTAGCCCCCTTAGACCCAACCGTGTGCCTAGCTTGCTTCACCGTGCACCACAGTGCCATCCCGCTCGAAGCCGTAGGTCCGGCCACGGCCGCGAGCTCCGCTCCGGCAATCTCCGGCAACCCCGGCTCCATCCGTCGCCACCTCTGGATGCGCCGGAGCTTCAGCTACCCGTAGACGCAAACCACGCGCAAAACCGAGTCCCGTAGCAGTTTTCCGGCGAGTTTCCGCCGCGGTTTGAGGTCGCCGCCGGCCAAACTCCGGCGCACTGACGTGGTCGCTTGGTTAGGCGCTAATCACCACTAATCCCTCCCTAGCAGTCACTGACAAGGGGCCCAGAAACGGGTCAAACTCTAGTCAACACGGGATTAACTCGCAGTTAACCATGAGCCAATGACACGTGGGTCCCGCGCGTCAGGTTTGACCTGGACCGGGTATGTTGACCTTCTGACGTCAGCATGACGCAATGCTGATGCTGTAAATGATTTTTTGGATTTAAAATAAATCAGAAAATCCATAAAATGTCCTAAACTTCTAAAAATCATAGAAATTCAACCGTAACTCCAAATGAAATAGTTTATATATGAAAAATGATCGTAAAAATACAATCTATTCATTTGTACTGGTTTCATACATCTTTAAACAACTTAAACTTGCTGTTTGGTGCAAAACATGATAATGCACTATTTGAATTCATAGTTTGAGTTTGAAGTTGAACCTTTGGTTCAAAATGACTCAAACCACCTTGGTTATAGTTGCATTAGACCAACACGTTCGTTTTGCCATGTCATGATCATGCATCATATTGTGCATTGCATTGATTGTGTTTTTCCCTGTTTGCCGGTATTTGTCCGCTTTCGATAGACGTGGTACCGACAATGAGTTTGATGACACCGATGAAGAGCTATACTATCTTCAGAAGTGCCAGGCAAGCAAAACTCCCTTGTTCATTCCGATACAATCCCACTCTCTTGCTCCTACTCTCTTTTACTGCATTTGGACAACAACAATTCAACTGTTACATGCTGCGGTAGCTGAACCCCTTTCCTCTGCATAACCTGTCATTGCCACAGTAAATAGATGAAACCCACTAGCATGAGTAGGAGTTGTTTGAGCCCTGATGTGCCTACTCATTCATGCTTGTTTGTCATGCCTGCTATTGCTTAGAGTTGTGTCAGGTCTGATTCATCAGGGATGAATTGGATGTGTGTGAACATGTCCTACTGTGTGTGAGCTAACTGTGTGAACACGATTTGGTAAAGGTAGCGGTGAGATGCCATGTAGGAGTACATTGTGGGTTGTCTCATTGAAGCCGTCCTCGGGAACTGAGTTCTGTGTTTGTGATCCATGAACAGTTACTACCACACATTGGGTTCCAGTAACTCGGCCCCTCTCGGCTTATTAATCAACTCGATCTCTGTCCAGGAGATGCAACTAGTTTCTGGTGTTTGTAGGTAGTGTTAGTAGTCTACCAAGTGGCACCTGGTACAAGTGGGCTTGGGACAGACTAGGCACAGTGGCCCGGTGTACCAAGTGGCACCCGGATGGTGGGCTTGGGAACCCTGCACACATCGTTTGGGGCCGTGAGCGACACCCCGGACGGATCTCCTTGCAGATGGTACCCGAATAGGCGATAAACCTGGACGAGAGGCTTGTGTGGTTAGTCAGGTCGTGGCCGACTGTCAGGACCCCGATCCTAAGTCACACCGATCTAGCATGTAACACATCATATCACTTTGCGGCCTCACACATGGTATTCCCACGGGTGCCACCTTACCTGGCCCGGGACCGTTTGCGCCTTTTGGCTCACGTATATGATAGTGTCGCTAGCATCCATATGACAAAGAACCCGGGCTGACATGGCTAGTCGTGAACCCAAAGTGGCACTAACTTACAGGGACAGGCATACATGACCCAGCAACGAACGTGTTGGTCATCAACGAGTGAATCCAGGCTGTAGCACTGGGCTAGCAGGACTCCGGTGAACTGGGCTGTAGCGGGCTAACAGGACTCCGGTATTCATCGCGTGACATTTCCCCGAAGGGACAGACACAGGAACGAAGAAGGACACATGCCGGCCAGCCTAAGTGTTCCGGAGCAGTAGCAAGCTACCATGGCTCAGTGGAAACACCAGGAGACATTTCCCGGTAAGAGAGGCTACTAAGGATAAACAAGTAGATAGTCAGATCCCACACATACCATGCATTTCAATAACATACACACAATATGCTCGATATGTGCAATACAACATGGCATCACAACATGACTCTACAACTCAAGTATTTAATCAATAGGCTCCGAGGAGCGAGATATTACAAACATGGGTCTCATGACCCAACACTCAGAGCATACAAGTCAAAGCACATGCGGAAGCTATGATGTCTGAGTACAGACATCTATAAATGAAAAAGGCTGAGAAGCCTGACTATCTACCAGATCCTGCCGAGGGCACAAGATCGTAGCTGAGGTAACAAGCTAAACGTCGAAGTCCAAGCGGAACTACTAGTGAGACTGAAGTCTCTCTGCAAAAACATAAAATAGGCAAACGTGAGTACAAATGTACCCAGCAAGACTTACTTCAGAACTAACTACATATGCATCATTATCAACAAAGGGGATGGTGGAGTTTAACTGCAGCAAGCCAGCTTTGACTCGGTGACTATCCTGAACTACGACTGCAAGTAACTCTTTTGAGGTGGCACACACGAGTCCACATATTCACCATATCAATACACCACTATGGATTCGCTCCCGTCTCCCTACGAGAACGCCATCCATAGCACTCACGCTTATCTTGCGTATTTTAGAGTATCCACTTTCACTTGTCTATGAACTATGCAAGGGGTCCAAGTTTCCATATCCGAGGAATCCGGCTATTCGAATAGATAATGATAACCCTGCAGGGGTGTACTTCTTCACACACGCTCTCGCCACTTATCGCCCTGTACACGTCATGTACCTCGGCAACCTTCAAGCGGAAGCCGGGCGAGGGAGTCGGCCACGACCTGACTAACCAAACAAGTCTCTCGTCTAGGTTTATCGCCTATTCGGGTTCCATCCACAAGGAGATCCGGCCGGGGTGTCGCTCACGGCCCCAAACGATGTGAGCAGGGTTCCCAAGCCCACCATCCGGGTGCTACTTGGTACACCGGACCACTGTGCCTAGTCTGTCCCAAGCCCACCTGTACCGGGTGCCACTTGGTAGACTACTAACACTACCTACAAACACCAGAAACTAGTTGCAACTCCTGGACAGAGATCATGTTGATTAATAAGTCGAGAGGGGTCGAGTTACCGGAACCCAATGTGTGGTAGTAACTGTTCATGGATCACAGACACAGAACTCAGTTCCTGAGGACGGCTGCAATGAGACAACCCACCATGTACTCCTACATGGCCTCTCACCGCTACCTTTACCAAATCGTGTTCACACACTTAGCTCTCAATGGAAGGACATGTTCACACACCTCTGATTCATCCCCGATGAATCAGACCTGACTCAACTCTAAGCAGTAGCAGGCATGACAAACAAGCATGAATGAGTAGGCACAACAGGGCTCAAACAACTACTCATGCTAGTGGGTTTCATCTATTTACTGTGGCAATGACAGGTCATGCAGAGGATAAAGGGGTTCAGCTACCGCAGCAAGTAACAGATGACTCGTTGTTGTCCTAATGCAGTAAAAGAGAGCAGGGCGAGAGAGTAGGATTGTATCGGAATGAACAAGGGGGTTTTGCTTGCCTGGCACTTCTGAAGATAACATTGAGTCTTCATCAGTGTCAACGATCACATCGTCGGTACGTCTACCGAGGGGGAACAACACCGGCAAACACAGAAGAAACACGATCAATGCAGTGCACAATATGATGCATGCTATGACATGGCAATATGAATGTGATTTGAGCTAATGCACTTAGCTATGATTTAAATGAAGTTGGTTTGAATACATGATTCAAACTCCAACTTCATATATGATTATTTAAATGCCCTTTATATGATTTGTGCTAAAAAGCAGCTATAAGTTGTTCTAACATGCATGAAAATGGCACAGATGGATATATTGGATTTTTCTGATCATTTTTCATATATAAATTATTTAATTTGGAGTTACGGTTAAATTTCTATGATTTATTGAAGTTTTAGCTATTTCTGGAATTTCCTGATTATTTATAAAATAAACTAAGTTCCAGAAAAGGAATATTGCATCAGCATGGCGTTGGCATGACGTCAGCAGGTCAACAGGGGCTGGTCCGGTCAAACCTGACCAGTGGGGCCCACTGGTCAGTGACTCAGGTGACTAACAGAGTTAATTAATTCTAACTAATCAAATTAATAGCCACAGGGCCCACTGTCAGTGTTAGCAGGGGTAATTAGTTTAACTAATTCAATTAGTACTAATCCTAATTAACTAACAGAGCAATTAGCACTAATTAAAATCCTACACTAATTCAGTCAAAGGCCGGCCCCACATGTCATGGACACAGGGGGGGTCCCGCCGTGGTCAAAGTGGGTCAAACCCACCGGCGTTTAGCCGCTGGCGGCAGCAGACGCGGCGGGGCACTCGGGAACGGGCTGTGGTGCCCCGTTCGCAGCGGGGTTGGGCTCATTCGAGAGCCCAGACCACCGCGCGTCGAGTGGTGGAGCCAGCCGGGCCTAGGGCCGGACGGAGGCGACGGCGGGGAGCTCGGTTGCGGCCGCCGGAGTTTGGGCGTGGGCGGCCGCGTGGTTCCAGTGCATGGGAGAGCTAGCTGGGGGTTGCGTTGGACTCGCTGTTGCTCCAGGAGCACGCCGAAGGCTCAAGCTCGAGCGGAGACGCACACTGGCTGCGAGAGCAACGACCATGGCGGACGGCGGCGCTCGGGTACGGCGGCTGGCATAGCTAGAGGATAGGAACGAGCTCGTGGAGGAGGGGGAAAGACGGAGGATCTCACAGCGCATCGGGTGGGGTCATCGACGAGCTCGGGGGTGCACGAGTGACGGCGAATCGGCGGCGACCATCGGCGGCGGTCGAGGATGAAGACGATGGCGTGGAGGCGATGCAGAGCTTCCTGAGGGGCTTGGCTCGGTGGGGAGGAAGAGGGGGTCGAGGCGGAGCTCCTGAGCTCAATGAAAGGGCGAGGGGTGGCCGGTGGCTGCGGCAATCAGCGTCGGCGGCGATGGTGGCGTGTCGGTGGTGCTGCGGGAGAGAGCAGAGGAGGGGGAGGAGCACAGGGGGAGTGAGAAGGGTCGGGGGGGTTGCGTGGCGTCGCGGACGGGGTCCAGGGCGACGAGGGGAGGGCGGCAAGCAGGAGGTGACCGGGGCATCGCCAGCACTCGCCACCGAGCTGCTTCGGGGCGAGGGGAGGAAGGCGACAGGAGGAGGTGGGCTGGGCCGCGCTGGGCCGGTCCTGTTGGGCCACCAGGTGGGCTGCGAGGTGAGCGCCAGGTAAGTGCTCTGTTTTATTTTCTGTTTGTTTTATTTTTTTAAATTTGTTTTGCCACTGTTTTGAATTTAAAATAATTCAAACAATGCCAAAAACTCCTCTGAATATTTTTATTTTGCTAGATGGACTTTTCCAAAAGCTCATAAAATATTTCAGGGGTATTTGAAATTATATTCTAATTATATGAATATAATTAAAATTCAAATAGCTAATGATTTAAATTCATAATCCCAAGATTAAGTCCTTAAAATGTTCAATATTTTGGTTGGGACCAGAACCCTTGCCAAAAATTATCAAACATTTAAGAAGAGCATTTTGGAACAATGAATGAGATTTTAGGGTTTTTGCCCTTCTTTTATTTAAGTTTTTGAGGCTTCCAAATTTCCTCAGTTCAAGTTTCAAAGATTTAAACATGATGCAAACACTAGGCAACACCAGAAGCTAGGGATGTGACAACTCACCCCCACTAAACAAGAATCTCGTCTCGAGATTCAAGCGTAGGGTAAGATGAAGGGGAAACACAAACTAGTATAATCTTCACGATCCAGGGTGCACTTCATGAAAGCGTTGATTCGATCACCATCTTTGTCCCGTCGTCTTGCTCTGAGAACTCCAACTAGCATGATAGCAAGAGGAAAAGGACAACTCCGGAAGAATCAATCTTCTCGAAGATCAATCAACTTAGGATCAGCTCACAAAGTGAGTCATAGCAACATCTCTTGAGCTGAGACACGAAGCATAAATCTGATGAAATGGAGTGAGACAGATGACGAGGGCTCGCTAAGTAGACAACAATTCTAGACTTAAGAATGTGGTCATCGGTTGTCAATGTAGCGAGGAGTTGAATTGCCATGATACCATAATGGGGCACCTTAGGGATGGTGACTCGTAGAAATATCCCCTTAAGTGGCAAAAAGAATTACCTTTGATTCAAAGATCATTGAAACTCTTTACACCAGCCTAAGGCAATTCTCGAGCGATCGTTTGGAGGGGTTTGGTAGAATGGCATACCCGGATTAGAATGGATGATGTGGATTACCTTGTTGAAAATAGCACAAGGGATGATTTTGCTTGTGCGTGCTCTCAAGAACTTGAGCATTTCCATATTTATCAAGGTTTTACCAATATCCGTGTCAAGGATCCTGGCAACACAACTTACTACCATGATGAATACCGGTGGAAGATGCAGATGCAAAGGAAGATAACACCTTCTCAGATTTTCACCTTAGCGAGGCCAAGGAAACAAAATCTGGATGATCGACCGAGAGACATTTAGCACTCCGCTTCTAATGTTCTCCTTGATGTGCTAGCGTAATCCATAGATAGAAATGGTCTGGTATCTAGAACATCAAGTAAAGGTCGGACTTCGGAAACACAAAAATCCATAAGGAACAACTAGGGAGGTAAATCCTACGAAATCCTTATGGGGAGGTGGCCAACTTCTTCAATCAAGATACTACAATAATAGGTCTTTCGGCTGGGTGGTGCTGGCCACGACATCCACTTTACCAGTTATCGAGGGACCAATATTATAATTCTTGGGGAAATGTTCCAACCATCATATCTGCCTGAGATTCAGATCTGGTTGGTGTCAGGATATTCCAGACTCATCGAGTCTAGGAAGAAAAACGAAAGTTTGCAGCACAAATCGACGAGATGACGTTGCGAGATTCTCGGGGAATGAACTATGATAGCAAGCTCCAAAGCATGAGCTGGTTCTGCTACGCACGTGTGAACACGCTGTTCCAGGCAAACATGATCACATGGTAGTCTTACAATAAAACACTACCGAGTTCGGGTAGGGAACAATCATTGAGGATATCGAAGTTCTTTCATAAGTCCGGATTAGCTCTTATGAAGGAGCTCCTTCTCCTTGAACAAATCAATTAGTGGCTTGGGGTGCTACGGAATACATATGGAGTGGAGGTAATTAATCTACCAAACCATAGTATACTTTGCACATGCATGACTGACTTGGGACGATTCCAGAGGAAACAAAACAAACCTTTCTCAAATTCACGATGGCAACTTACATCAAATGCACGTGAATCAAAGGAGGTCACTTCTTTCATCGAAACATATGCTTCATGCACGGAACATGAAAATAATGCTTATAGAAGTTTCCAATAATAGCTTAATGTTCAACACAATCATAGAGGAGATAAGGATGTTGTCAATGGTCTCAACAACAATTCATCCGGGTTCCCTTTTTAAAAGGAATTCCATAGTTAAGTGAACACGGTGATAGCATTGGTCAGACCAAAGAATATAATGGTGTATGCTCGAGGAAAAACCACGAGTAAGACAACATTACGAATATCGTTGGTTCTGATTTGATTTGACAATAGCCCATACTCAATCAAACGTTTGGGTAAGATAATAGATCCAACAATTGATCACAGGGACCAATTGATGAAGATATCATCTTTCTTCAACACACACACACACACACACACAAAGATATCCCTTAACATGAACTAAGTCGGACAAGCTTTTATCTTCCAACTCTCCAAGTTGTTGCTTAGCTTGACCAACTAGCTCAGGGGTATCCCACACAGATTCTTGGGGAAGGGGGTGGTTTACAGGAAACCATCTTGATCACGAACTCAACATAGCGGTCAGGTGGCAACCTGGTAATACTTCCGAGAAGATATTCGGAAAATTACAAACCACCGATATGTTACTAAGCTCGAGAACAATCTTGCTTTTCAGGGCAAGATGATATGATCAAATGAGCGAGGACTTGACAAAATCCTAACTCATTAATCAAAGAGTGCACCAGGAAATAAGGACTAGATAGCACGATCAATCTTAGAATGATGACTCAATAATCAGCACGCTAAGTATGAGGTTGTTGTCCATTTAACTATCAAGCAACAAGGTTGCTAGGAGTATTGGTTTCACACATCACGATTCACTTGTCGACATTCCGGTTATAACAACACGGAACCGAGGAATGAGTAATGATGGCGAGAAGTATCACTGCATCAAGAGTTCATAGGATGGTGTGCAATTCCCATGATATTCCTAATATAAAAAAATGGTAATACTTCAAGGTAAAATAGACCAGAAGCTGGATTGGCATTTTGATCTGCGGAATACAACTGCTTTGACCCAATCCTAGACATGGATGAGGTACTGGAGCTTGTTTCACCAAGTCATTCCAAATAGAATGGCTTGATGGACCACAAGAGTAATAGGCATCGATAAACGAATGCACGCATACTCTTGACTATCAATTGATAGAGGAGGGTCAGAAAACAATTAAAGAGGGACAACTCAAAAGAACATATGATTTTCTGAGTTGTGAATGCATCGATTAGCATGTCGAACGAGTTCAACATATTTCTTCCGGACAATCCATGCGGAAAGGTAGAACTGGCAGAGTCACAATATATAATGGAGAACTCATCAAGAGCACTCTGGTTGTGATTGTTCAGTTCAACGAGGAACTTCTGCCATAAGTAGTTCATGGTATTTGGAAGAAGAAGATACCACGGACTTCAAGGACTATCGCAAAGGTTACTAATAACCTAAGGGAGCTAGCAATTACTATCAACATGAAGTAAGTAGAGTGAATCTCGGGTTCAGAACCCAGGAGTAGAATGCCTACTACTAAGTGGCATCACGGGATGCTTTTGGGAATGATGGCTAGAATCATCACACTGGGATCACAAAACATGGCTAGACTACTAGATGATCCCCTGAGACACCTAGGGTCATAATAATAACTCCAACATATATGTTAAGGCAACGGAGTACCTCAACTAACCGATCTGTGTGATTAATCTGACCAAAGGCACATCGGAAAAAGGAGGAAGGGGTTTGCAAATGCATCCGACTATTTAGAAACCTGGGATGACTCGGACAGCATAACGGCTGTAAATGCTCAGAAAAGATTTGATACATTCACAAAAATGGTGGCATAACCACTCAGATGCACAATATCAAGGTTTCGAGATCAACAATTAACATACGGAAGTAATAGGAACTGAAACGAGGCTTAAGTCCAATAATCTTATAAGTCTACGGATTAGTAACACGTGATCCTGATAGAAAGAAGAGATAGCCTAGTTCTTTAATCCCCGTAGGAAAGATAAGATGACTCAGATCAGAAGGGCATGAGGTATAAGGAATAAAAAGAGCCTTACGTTCCATCCCACAATCAATTCCCTTATATAACTAAAGAATTTCTAGACTCAACTTCGACCAGTTTGGCTTGGTAGTCCTATAGGCAGTCAAGCTCTGATACCAACGCTGTCAGGACCCCGATCCTAAGTCACACCGATCTAGCATGTAACACATCATATCACTTTGCGGCCTCACGCACGGTATTCCCACGGGTGCCACCTTACCTGGCCCGGGACCGTTTGCGCCTTTTGGCTCACGTATATGATAGTGTCGCTAGCATCCATATGACAAAGAACACGGGCTGACATGGCTAGTCCTGAACCCAAAGTGGCACTAACTTACAGGGACAGGCATACATGACCCAGCAACGAACGTGTCGGTCATCAACGAGTGAATCCAGGCTGTAGCACTGGGCTAGCAGGACTCCGGTGAACCGGGCTGTAGCGGGCTAACAGGACTCCGGTATTCATCGCGTGACATTTCCCCGAAGGGACAGACACAGGAACGAAGAAGGACACATGCCGGCCAGCCTAAGTGTTCCGGAGCAGTAGCAAGCTACCATGGCTCAGTGGAAACACCAGGAGACATTTCCCGGTAAGAGAGGCTACTAAGGATAAACAACTAGATAGTCAGATCCCACACATACCAAGCATTTCAATAACATACACACAATATGCTCGATATGTGCAATACAACATGGCATCACAACATGACTCTACAACTCAAGTATTTAATCAATAGGCTCCGAGGAGCGAGATATTACAAACATGGGTCTCATGACCCAACACTCAGAGCATACAAGTCAAAGCACATGCGGAAGCTATGATGTCTGAGTACAGACATCTATAAATGAAAAAGGCTGAGAAGCCTGACTATCTACAAGATCCTGCCGAGGGCACAAGATCATAGCTGAGGTAACAAGCTAAACGTCGAAGTCCAAGCGGAACTACTAGTGAGACTAAGGTCTCTCTGCAAAAACATAAAAGAGGCAAATGTGAGTACAAATGTACCCATCAAGACTTACTTCAGAACTAACTACATATGCATCATTATCAACAAAGGGGATGGTGGAGTTTAACTGCAGCAAGCCAGCTTTGACTCGGTGGCTATCCTGAACTACGACTGCAAGTAACTCTTTTGAGGTGGCGCACACGAGTCCACATATTCACCATATCAATACACCACTATGGATTCGCTCCCGTCTCCCTACGAGAACGCCATCCATAGCACTCACGCTTATCTTGCGTATTTTAGAGTATCCACTTTCACTTGTCTATGAACTATGCAAGGGGTCCAAGTTTCCATATCCGAGGAATCCGGCTATTCGAATAGATAATGATAACCCTGCAGGGGTGTACTTCTTCACACATGCTCTCGCCACTTATCGCCCTGTACACGTCATGTACCTCGGCAACCTTCAAGCGGAAGCCGGGTGAGGGAGTCGGCCACGACCTGACTAACCAAACAAGTCTCTCGTCTAGGTTTATCGCCTATTCGGATTCCATCCGCAAGGAGATCTGGCCGGGGTGTCGCTCACAGCCCCAAACGACGTGAGCAGGGTTCCCAAGCCCACCATCCGGGTGCTACTTGGTACACCGGGCAACTGTGCCTAGTCTGTCCCAAGCCCACCTGTACCGGGTGCCACTTGGTAGACTACTAACACTACCTACAAACACCAGAAACTAGTTGCAACTCCTGGACAGAGATCATGTTGATTAATAAGACGAGAGGGGTCGAGTTACCGGAACCCAATGTGTGGTAGTAACTGTTCATGGATCACAGACACAGAACTCAGTTCCTGAGGACGGCTGCAATGAGACAACCCACCATGTACTCCTACATGGCCTCTCACCGCTACCTTTACCAAATCGTGTTCACACACTTAGCTCTCAATGGAAGGACATGTTCACACACCTCTGATTCATCCCCGATGAATCAGACCTGACTCAACTCTAAGCAGTAGGAGGCATGACAAACAAGCATGAATGAGTAGGCACAACAGGGCTCAAACAACTCCTACTCATGCTAGTGGGTTTCATCTATTTACTGTGGCAATGACAGGTCATGCAGAGGATAAAGGGGTTCAGCTACCGCAGCAAGTAACAGATGACTCGTTGTTGTCCTAATGCAGTAAAAGAGAGCAGGGCGAGAGAGTAGGATTGTATCGGAATGAACAAGGGGTTTTTGCTTGCCTGGCACTTCTGAAGATAACATTGAGTCTTCATCAGTGTCAACGATCACATCGTCGGTACAACGTCTACCAAGGGGGAACAACACCGGCAAACATAGAAGAAACACGATCAATGCAATGCACAATATGATGCATGCTATGACATGGCAATATGAATGTGTTTTGAGCTAATGCACCTAGCTATGATTTAAATGAAGTTGGTTTGAATACATGATTCAAACTCCAACTTCATATATGATTATTTAAATGCCCTTTATATGATTTGTGCTAAAAAGCAAATATAAGTTGTTCTAACATGCATGAAAATGGTACAGATGGATAGATTGGATTTTTCTGATCATTTTTCATATATAAATTATTTAATTTGGAGTTACGGTTAAATTTCTATGATTTATTGAAGTTTTAGCTATTTCTGGAATTTCCTGATTATTTATAAAATAAACTAAATTCCAGAAAAGGAATATTGCGTCAGCATGGCGTTGGCATGATGTCAGCAGGTCAACAGGGGCTGGTCCGGTCAAACCTGACCAGTGGGGCCCACTGGTCAGTGACTCAGGTGACTAACAGAGTTAATTAATACTAACTAATCAAATTAATAGCCACGGGGCCCACTGTCAGTGTCAGCAGGGGTAATTAGTCTAACTGATTCAATTAGTACTAATCCTTATTAACTAACAGAGCAATTAGCACTAATTAAAATCCTACACTAATTCAGTCAAAGGCCGGCCCCACATGTCATGGACACAGGGGGGGGTCCCGCCGTGGTCAAAGTGGGTCAAACCCACCAGCGTTTAGCCGCCGGCGGCAGCAGACGCGGCGGGGCACTCGGGAACGGGCTGTGGTGCCCCGTTCGCAGCGGGGTTGGGCTCATTCGAGAGCCCAGACCAGCGCGCGTCGAGTGGTGGAGCCAGCCGGGCCTAGGGCGGCCGGAGGCGACGGCGGGGAGCTCGGTTGCGGCCGCCGGAGTTTGGGCATGGGCGGCCGCGTGGTTCCAGTGCATGGGAGAGCTAGCTAGGGGTTGCGTTGGACTCGCTGTTGCTCCAGGAGCACGCCGAAGGCTCAAGCTCGAGCGGAGACGCACGGTGGCTGCGAGAGCAACGACCATGGCGGACGGCGGCGCTCGGGTACGGCGGCTGGTATAGCTAGAGGATAGGAACGAGCTCATGGAGGAGGGGGAAAGACGGAGGATCTCACAGCGCATCGGGTGGGGTCATCGACGAGCTCGGGGGCGCACGAGTGACGGCGAATCGGCGGCGACCATCGGCGGCGGTCGAGGATGAAGACGATGGCGTGGAGGCGATGAAGAGCTTCCTGAGGGGCTTGGCTCGGTGGGGAGGAAGAGGGGGTCGAGGCGGAGCTCCTGAGCTCAACGGAAGGGCGAGGGGTGGCCGGTGGCTACGGCAATCAGCGTCGGCGGCGATGGTGGCGTGTCGGTGGTGCTGCGGGAGAGAGCATAGGAGGGGGAGGAGCACAGGGGGAGTGAGAAGGGTCGGGGGGGTTGCGTGGCGTCGCGGACGGGGTCCAGGGCGACGAGGGGAAGGCGACAAGCAGGAGGTGGCCGGGGCATCGCCAGCGCTCGCCACCGAGCTGCTTCGGGGCGAGGGGAGGAAGACGACAGGAGGAGGTGGGCTGGGCCGCGCTGGGCCGGTCCTGTTGGGCCACCAGGTGGGCTGCGAGGTGAGCGCCAGGTAAGTGCTCTGTTTTATTTTCTGTTTGTTTTATTTTTTAAAATTTGTTTTGCCACTGTTTTGAATTTAAAATAATTCAAACAATGCCAAAAACTCCTCTAAATATTTTTATTTTGCTAGATGGACTTTTCCAAAAGCTCATAAAATATTTCAGGGGTATTTGAAATTATATTCTAATTATATGAATATAATTCAAATTCAAATATCTAATGATTTAAATTCATAATCCCAAGATTAAGTCCTTAAAAATGTTCAATATTTTGGTTGGGACCAGAACCCTTGCCAAAAATTATCAAACATTTAAGAAGAGCATTTTGGAACAATGAATGAGATTTTAGGGTTTTTGCCCTTCTTTTATTTAAGTTTTTGAGGCTTCCAAATTTCCTCAGTTCAAGTTTCAAAAATTTAAACATGATGCAAACACTAGGCAACACCAGAAGCTAGGGATGTGACACCGACACCCTCGCTAGGCTTCCGCTTGAAGGTGGCCGAGTACATGTCGTGTAAACAGCGATAAGTGGTGAGAGCGTGTTTGAGGAAGTACACCCCTGCAGGGTTAACATTATCTATTCGAATAGCCGTGTCCGCGGTAAAGGACTTCTAGGTTGCCTGTACAGTTCATAGATAACTTGAAGTGGATACTCTAAAATGCGCAAGATAAGCGTGAGTGCTATGGATGGCGTTCTCGTAGGTAGACGGGAGCGGATCCATAGTGGTGTATTGATTGGTGAATATGTGGACTCGTGTGCGCCACCTCAAAAGAGTTACATTGCAGTCGTAGTTCAGGATAGCCACTGAGTCAAAGCTGGCTTGCTGCAGTTAAACCCCACCATCCCCTTTGTTGACAATGATGCATATGTAGTTAGTTCTGAGGTAAGTCTTGCTGGGTACAATTGTACTCACGTTTGCCTATTTTATGTTTTTGCAGAGAGACTTTAGTCTCACTAGTATTTCCACGTGGACTTCGACGTTTAGCTTGTTACCTCAGCTACGATCTTGTGCCCTCGGCAGGATCTGGTAGATAGTCAGGCTTCTCAGCCTTTTTCATTTGTAGATGTTTGTACTCACACATGTTAAGCTTCCGCTTTTGCTTTGATTTGTATGCTCTGAATGTTGGGTCATGAGACCCATGTTTGTAATATCTCGCTCCTCGGAGCCTATTGAATAAAATACTTGAGTTGTAGAGTCATGTTGTGATGCCATGTTGTATTTGCACATATCGAGCATATTGTGTGTATGTTATTGAAATGCTTGGTATGTGTGGGATCTGACTATCTAGTTGTTTATCCTAGGTAGCCTCTCTTACTAGGAAATGTCTCCTAGTGCTTCCACTGAGCCATGGTAGCTTGCTACTGCTCCGGAACACTTAGGCTGGCTGGCATGTGTCCTTCTTCGTTCCTGTGTCTGTCCCTACGGGGAAATGTCACGCAATGACTACCGGAGTCCTGTTAGCCTACTACAGCCCGGTTTACCGGAGTCCTGCTAGCCCAGTTGCTACAGCCCGGAATCACACGCTGATGACCGACACGTTCGTTGCTGGGTCATGTATGCTTGTCCCTGTAAGTTAGTGCCACTTTGGGTTCACCACTAGTCATGTCAGCCCGGGCTCCTCGTCATATGGATGCCAGCGACACTATCGTATACTTTTGCCAAAAGGCGCAAACGGCCCCGGCCCTGGTAAGGAGGCACCCGTGGGAATACCGTGCGTGAGGCCACAAAGTGATATGAGGTGTTACATGCTAGATCGGTGTGGCATTGAGTCGGGGTCCTGACATGCGAAGGAAGGTCTGGCTTGAACTTGCCGGGCCATGCGACGCTACGCAGCTTGGAGGTGAAAGCGCGGCAGCCTGCGGTGGCCACCGGAGCTCTCTGCTGGTGCGGGGCTTTCTCCTGGAGATTCCCGCGCGGCGCTGCCTGGAGCAGCGTGGGGTCCTGACGTGGCGGCGCAGGGATGCGGTAATGGGGCACCGATGCTGGGATCATGCGAGCACCCTCTTGGGGGCGAGGGATCTCTTGGCAGCTCCTTTCTTGTCGCGCAGGCGCGGGACGCGGCGGGTCTCGCCCTGGGACCGCGCGCGTGGGAGCCAGGGCGCCTTCTTGGGGTGGATGTGGTGGAGGCACCTCCTGCTCCTCGCCTCCTGCACAGGATGGAGGGTGAGGCAGCAAGAGGGACAGCATGGGAGAGCCCCCTGCGGCGCTGACGAGCTCGGTGATGTGGGCGAGCCAGTCCTTGTAGAGGTCATCGACGAGGCGGTAGTGCAGGAGCTCACGCGCCAGGAGCAGCGCGGCGTGCGTGTCCGTGGGGGCTCGACGGGCATGGGACGACGAACCGGCTGGAGTCAGCGACGGGGTGGCGGTGCGGCCATCGCGCTACACCAAAGGATGCATGGATGAGGCCTGCTGCTCGTTCCCCGTCGGGCCGGTGGCGGCGTTGGCAGCAGGCAACGGGGAACGACGGGGGCGTCCACCGACAGGCGCCGTCTGGGCAACGCGGGTGGCAAGAGCAGCCCGACGCTCGGCGCTAGCTCGGCGAGCGTCAGCCATGGTCACGGCGGAAGATCACACGCGGCTAGCGGAAGAAAAGATTCCGGCGCACCCCTACCTTGCGCGCCAAATATCGGATTTTGGGTTCCGGCAGACCCTTGAGGTTCGAACACTGGGGTGCGCACGAAGATCCCTCCCCTACCAGCTCACGTCTCGAAGTCTCGCAAATATCTAAGCAAGAAAGATGAACACACAAGGGACACGAGATTTATACTGGATCAGGCCACCATCACTACAAAAAAAAAAGACACATCCGTGACATTTTGGGCCGAAAGAATTTTTTTCTGTCATACATATGACACTTCTATGATGATAATTGTGACAAAACCCGATATCGTCATAGATGTGGTGGGATCCTACTTCTATGACGAAAAATCATGACAGAAAATGGGCTTTTCGTCCTGGACGGGCTGGAGACGCAGCTGCATGACATTCTTTGGGCGTCCATGACGGAAAAAACTATGGTAGAAGCGAGGGTGAGGAAACTTTCGGGGAGTTGCCGGTTACGGTGGGAGAGCGATGCGTGTTTCTCTCGTACAGTTACGCGCGTGTGTGCGAGGCGTTGGCTCTAACTGAACCTGAGTGAGGCGTTGGGCTCTAAATGAACCCGAGCAATTGCACTGCAGGCTACGCGTTACTGAACCCGAGCGATCGATCGATGGCTGTTAACTCCCGATGGAGCGATTCCTTCGCTACTGCTGCTAAGTGAAGCCGATCGATTGGATGAACAGTGAGCGGTGGCGTTGCCTCTGGATGAATAGGAACCCGTGGTGTGGAGGGCTGGATGAACAGTAGACGGTGGAGGGGTGGCCGTGGAGGGGTGGTTGAACAGGACCCCGTGGTGTGGAGGGTTGGATGAACAGTAGACGGTGGAGGGATACCCGTGGAGGGGTGGTTGAACAGGAGCCGGTGGAGTAGCGTGCGGTGGAGGCTGGATGAACAGGAGCCCGTGAAGGCTGGAGGATATCGACGGTAGCCCGTGGAGGCTGGAGGAGGTCGACGGTGGAGATGAACAATATCCCGTGGAGTCCCATTTTGCGGTGCACCACACCCCTCCCCCCTCCCCCCATTTCGACCGTAGCGCTCCAACACAAGTCTGTTTCATTTGTTTTGCGGTACGCCACACCCCTCCCAATGAACAGGACCCCCGTTTCGACCGTAGAGCTCCAACACAAGTCTGTTTCGTCCGTTTTGCGGTATGCCACACCCCTCCCGATCAACAGGAACCCCGTTTCGACCGTAGGAGGTCCGTTTCCTCCGTTTTGCGGTACGCCACACCCCTCCCGATCAACAGGACCCCGTTCCGAACATGGCCGGTCGAACACAAGGCCGTTTCCTCCGTTCTGCGGTATGCCAGGCCTCGTTTCCATCGCTTGTTCTGTCCAAGCCGGTTGGCTCCCACGCGTTCCGTTGCCTCCCGATGAACACGACGCATTTCGTTGCCTCCTCATGAACACGACGACGACGTTGTTTCTCCGTTCCGACCCAGCCATATACATATGCGCGAGTAGGCGTTTGAGACCCTACACGTATGTACGTATGTGGCCGTATTTTCTTTCTTGCACCCTCGCCGTGTACGTACGTGTACATGCTACGTGCACGCCTCTACTATGACACGTGCATGCCTCCACTACAACACGTGCGCACCTCTACATCGACCAGTATGTACGTACACGTTCGCGACCAGAATGACAACGGTACGTACGCTTCGACCAGGTGGGTCCCGACTGTCAGGCACTTCCTTGCCTGCGAAGATGTAGCAGGTGGGTCCTTACAGTCAGGGGGGCGAATCGTTTTGGTTTTTTTGCCCAGACGCACTTCCTTGCGTGCGAAGATGTAGCTGGTGGGTCCCAGCAGTCAGGGGGGCGAATCGGTTTTTTCTTGGACGCACTTCCTTGCGTACAAATATGTAGCTGGTGGGTCCCAGTAGACAGGGGGAAATATTTTTTTCGCGAAATATGGTGGCCCGTCCAGTGGGTCCCCGCTGTCTGGTGGAGGAATAATTATTTTGCGCATAACAACGAGGCACTTCCTAGCTGCGGCGGTGGACCCAGCTGTCAGCCTCTCCACGTACAGTCCACGTCCGATGGAAGCCATTCCTCGACCACGTTGACCACGCCGCGCAAAGAGCACCAGGGAGGTGGACGATGGCGAGGCCTAGGAAGGGGACGACGCGGAGCTGGGGAAGACTTGGCAGTGTATGCCCACGTGTAGAGGACTATGAGGGTTCACTCGTTCGGCTGCGGTGTGAGGCTGCCGTCGCCGCAGAATAACAGGGGGTGTGGGTGCGTCGAGGGATGGCCTGGCAGCGGTGGGAGTAGTAGGGGGTGGTGAGGCCTCCGCGGCATCACAGTCGGCCATGGCCGGCAGGACCAGGCGGCACGACCGGCGCTTCTTTGGGCGGCCGGAGCAAGAAGGCCAGAGGTTGAAGAAGCACTACGGCCGTTGGATGGACATCGTACGGTCACTGGAGCTAGAATCGTTCATATATTGACTAATGTTGACAAAGGCCTCCATCCTAGTCAACTTAGTAGGCCCACAAGTCAGCCTCCCATCAAGGTTGGTCCCAGCTAGCAGGTGGTATTCATTTTTTTGTGCGTAATAAGGAGGCACTTTCGGTGGGTCCGAACTGACAGCGGGGGGAACGTTTTTGTCGCGAAATACTGTGGGTCCCAGCAGTCAGGGGGAAATGTTTTTTTCACGAAATACTGGTGGCCTGTCCAGTGGGTCCCAGCTGTCAGGTGGAGGAATAATTATTTTCCGCGTAATTAGGAGGCACTTCCTTGTGGCTGCCGTGGACCCAGCTGTCAGCCTCTCCATGTACAGTACTCTTCCAATGGAAGTCGGTCATTGACCACATTGACCACGCCGCGCCGAGAGCACGACGGCGTTGGACGACGGTGAGGCCTAGAAAGGGGACGACGAGGAGCCGGGGAAGACGCAGTAGTGGAAGCCCCCACGGAGAGGAGTACGAGGGTTCACCGGTTCGGCTGCGGTGTGAGGTTGCCGTCGCCGCAGAACAACAGGGGTGTGGGTGAGTAGAGGGATGCCCTAGCCAGCGGTGGGAGTAGTAGGGGGCGCTGAGGCCTGCGCGGCAGCACAGCCGGCCACGGGATGCGGGAGCAGGCGGTCCCGCCGGCGCTGCTTTGGCGGTTGGAGCAAGAAGGTCAGAGATTGAAGAAACACGACGGCCGTTGGATTGACATCCAACGGTTACGTCTGGTAGAATCGTTTGTTGACGTAGTATATAATAACTAAAAAAATCTTGCATACGCGTCAACTAAACAGGCCCACAAGTCAGACCACTCCCTCTTTTTTTAATAATTTTTATATAGCTCATGGCAACTTCTTATGCAATTTATTGCAGTCGATTTTTTGGTTTGTCTGGGCCAATGTGGCATATTTCTATGGGTTCCAAACTATTTTTAATATCGAAATGTCGAGCCAGATTTAAAGTACTTTTAAGATATATTTGAATTAGGTTAATGCCCAGTGAAATAGGAATCTGAAAATGTGAAAAAAATCAGAAATTATAAAGTAATTGCCAATTTGTCATCTGTTTTTATATTTACAACCCATTTCATATTACTTTCAAGATTTGCAGGCGTCTTGAAAGAGTTGCAGCCCATCAGGGCGTAGAAAAATAAGTAGGCCTCGATTGGGTATTCTTCAGAAAAAATAAACTGGGCTCATTTTCACAAAGAAAAAATAGCTGGGCTAGTCACATGGTGAACATAAAATATAAGCCTGGGCTAGACGGGCCACAACCCAGTTCAAACCCTGCTCCGTCTCAACAATACCAAACGAAAAAAATACTGCTCGAGTAGCTACGTCCTAGGTGTCAGCCAATCTTGTGCTATTCTCTTGTCTATTGACTATATACGCTCACAATGTCGTGGGTCCCAGATGTCAGGAAAACACTAGGTGGAAGCATTTTATTTTTCCATACGCTGACGTGGTGGGCCCCTACTGTCATGCTCTCCACGTACTTCTGCCGATTCCTGTTGTTTGTTGACCATGTTGACAATGCAAGAGGGCGGCGCCGCGGCGAGCGCACCAAAGCGCGCGGAGGACATCTGCGTTAACGATTTAGGAGACGGTGGGGCGGCGATGCATGCGCTGAGGCGCAGCCAGCCGTGGGAGGCGGAAGCAGGCGGCCCCGCCGGCACTGGTTTGGTTTTGGCGGCTGGAGGAAGACAGTACTGAAGAAACACGACAGACTATAAAAGCAGCATGAGTACTTAACAACCTTAACTGAAACCAGCAGGGGCATTTAACAACCAAAGCTGAAAGCAGTATGAGTAACTATACAGGTTCAACCGTACAAAGCACGCCTCGAACAGTGCTACTTTGCCTACAGTTAACCAAGGGTGAGGCCGCCAAGCCCCAGGACAAGACCCAGGCGCCACCCCGCGCATCCACAACCTTCTGAAAGCGGCTTCATCTCGCAACGTGGTCAATAAACAGGATATTCACTTTAGAGCCATGGAAAAGCATGAACATAATCTTCTGTCCTATTCTCCAAGATGGACGGGCCTTCATTATATGAGACCACGCACGAATAAGTATCTTTTCACCTCCAAGGGGAATTGAGTAGGTCGACATAAACATCATGTTGTGACCAGGCGCAAGTCTGGCCCGACCATGGTCATGCATCTATATAGGAACAATAGAACTCGGCAGTTCCTGTTTCAAGAAGATCACAACTGTAAAACTGTGTATAAGCAATAGTTTATGAACAACATATATAACAAAAAACAGCTCGTACCATAAGTTTCTCGACACAGTTGGACCTGTTCAACGAGTGCAGCAGTGGCACACATATCCCACGTGGCCTTCCACCATTGAAATGCCCCACAAGGACCTCAAGACAATCAATAAAGTGTAGGAACATGTGTATGTCGATCCAGTCAACTTCAGTGCCATTAGTAACAGCCGAGTTATTATAGAGTAACAAACGAGCAGACTGCTTAATTCTGAAAAAACCTACACGTGCCACCAATTATAAGACAATATTAGTTAGAAGTAGCATCTTCGTGAGAGATTCGTTGCTACTCCTAAAGTTAAATTGTGATTAGTTAGGCAAAATAGGTGGATTAAGAAGTAATCGAGGCAACAAGCAAGAACCAGATACAAAACTAACATGGATGAACAATTGGAACGACGTCGGGGTGGAAGATTGCAGTGAAGATGAGACCAGGTTCTGCTATTTACATCAACATTCATGCGCCAACTTTCAGTCCGTAAAACTTGAGAAAGTTTATCCAAGTTCGGCCATAAAAAAGCAGCGATCTTCTTGGTTCATGAACCCAACTCGGAAGCAATATCCATGGATTGTCTTCACTGTTACCATTAAACTAGTGTATTCAGTTATGGCAAGGCCGAGCATCTTGAGTACATGTGTTCTGGCAGAGCAAATAATACACTGCAGGCAAAATAATATGAGAACACAGCATGTTCAAAAAAACCCCACCCTGCCGGATAGAGAAGATGATTCTAGGAACATACTGTGCGCGTTTCAAATGCTGTGTAGGATGAGAAGGAACAAGTGTGGCGTCTCGCCGAGGGCGCAGAAACCTGTAGGGTACTCGCACTTTGGGCACTGACAACTGAAACACACTAGATTCAGTACGAAGAAAAATGCATCAACGGCGGCGGCTGCCATCCTAGGATTACCCACAACCAAGGGACTTGGATTTATCGGGATGGATGAAGAATTCGTACCTGGTTCTCCATGAGAAAACCCTATGCAACCGCCAAGCGGGGGTTTTCTCTGAACAAGCAGACGAGGGAGAAGGGGATTCAGGCCCAGTGAAATATTGCCGCTTCGTCCGTCCAGCTTACTGCTAAAGCTGGAAAGGGGGGGTTGTGATTTGATGGCTCATTGGGCATTACTGCGCGCTACGACCGGGGTGTGTCTACCGTGAAGTTGTGCACTCTAATTTGTGCATATGGCACGTGGACCCCGTTGCCGGTTGCCCCACATATCAGCGAAAGGAAGTAGAAAGACAGGAGTAACTAGTTTACACATAAATATATTTTTGACAGAGAGATACTCCCTCTGTAAAGAAATATACAAATCTTTTATATCACAGGCTCACCTTGCCGAGAAATATACTCCCTCTGCAACGCACGGGCATTATGGGGGTTCAGCTTTTTTTATGGGGGTTCAGCTGAGAATATAATACTCAGATAGGCTCACGGTTCTGGACTTTGGGCCGCAGGCCGACCCTGCATGTTTGGGGGCCCATGTGTTCTACCTCAGCGCTTTTCATATTGCAAGCGATCGGTACTGGTGCTGGTTTTAGATGCTGTCGCAAGGCGAATACACAAAATTGAATAAAGCATGGCAGCTGTTGGAATGAAATCGAACGACAGTTCCTAACCAGCAATCAGAGTTGCAATTCTATCAATGATATACCATGTGATAAATAATACTGTCGTACTACTTATACACACAGGACACTTGTTTCACCATGCCAGATTATTACATCAAAATCTCTCGGAGGATAGATCAGTTCGGCAGTTGCGTGCTGCTACTGAAGAATTCAAAGTTGATTTGGACCAGCTCTCCTTGCCGAGAAAGTTCGATTTTGACATCATCCCCTACCGCAAGATATGATTTAGATTTGAACCTTGACCATCCTTTAGCATCAATCATCATGCGACCATCCTTTGTACTTACGGTATATTGAGCAGGTTCATTCACACCAAGGCTGCGCATGGTAAGAGAAACTTGGTCGCGGTCGCCCGGATTGTTGAACGCCTCCCTCGTTGCTCTAGGAATTCTCTGTTTCAAACAAGAAGACATACCCAAACAGTTAGATCAACACAGTGAATCATGTGAACAAACATGGAAGAAAAAAGAACGAAGCACTTGGGCGGCCAATGCTTACCAAGAAGGTGGACATGTCGGTTTTTGTAACGACTTTGGTATATGAAGTGCGAACTGTAGCCCAGTCTGTTGCTGGTGCAATTGCACGGGCCGTACCAAATGCAAGTGCAAGTGTTGGTGCAGGTGCCGAAGCCGCTGCTGCTGCGGAGATGGTGCTCCTTGTAGAGCTGGTGCCGGTGTCGATGCCCGATCCTCCGATAGATTCACACTGATCCGCTGACGCAGTCGGTGCCCAATCCTCAGCTGGATCAGACTGAGTGGTTGCCGCTGTCACTGCTAGAGCAACTGCCGGTGCTCGATCTATGCGAGACAGCAGCGATCGTGTCTGGTCTGCTATGATCAGCTTTCTAACTTGACTAGGATCCGTGACGTGATCCAGTTTTTCTTCATTCTTTTAAACGCGAGAAGGACTAATTGTGGCGTTTTTGTTAAACCAAACTGCAGTTCATCATAGGGATTCAGCTTGTACTCAGACAACAGACTGATCCAATTTTTCCAGTAATATAAGTGATGGACAGTGCCTTCGTTACTGACACGACATAAGAAGTGAAACCTGCAAAAATAGCCATCGTAGAGCAAACCAAACGGTTTATTCTGTGATGAATGTCACATGGCAAAACCTGCATCGTAAAATTGCAGGAAAAGAAAGAAAACATGACATTAAATCAATAAGATTTAGACAGTAAATCAATAAGATTTACTTGATGTGACACGAGTGAATCCTTACCAGGAAATCACTATGTTGAAGTACTAAACAGAAGATTGATCGTCCAACTACGCGTGGCATGCAGGGGCCCTGCCTACTCCCACAAGCAGGACAGTCCAAAGGTCGTGACAAATTGTATGGACCGAACATCCATGGGACTGGAAATCCTGGTGGGTGCGATAAACCCTGCAATGCATACAAGATATTGGAGTGTAACCATAATTGATAAACCGTCCTCACAAAAAATATGATCTGGATACTTCAAAATATACAGACTGAATTGAGTGGACAGACATTAACATAGACCGTTCTCAGGACTGACCACCACCAAAAGCAGGAGTACTAATAAACAATACAGGGTTCACAAACACAAATCAAGTACTGAACAATAGTACTTACTACAGACAAGCAAGTTGCACTAACTAAACTCTGCAGACTATTTCTTGCCACCGACCTACGGCGATGAACCCCGCATAACTGACTAGGCCATGGACTTCGTGTGAGATGTCTACATGCACCATCACCATCTTGTCAACCTTGGAGAACCTAACAGAGTGGTCTTTCCACTCATAAACATGATGATGAAGACAGGCCGCATCAGATTTGTTGGGAAGCTTTACAAGAACCACACCCTTCGTAATCGAAGGCACAGCCAGGAAATTGTTGTGGTCAAGTACAGCCTCGAGAACACGCCTGACAACAATGCTACAGGAAAACACTAGTTCAGGACACGTGGCGACAAGGACACAGCAGCTGGATAGTTCAGCAGTAGAACTCATCATCAGGTCTTCCAGTTCACACGGCATGACTTTGAGAACTTCATCTCCACCGCGGACCTGGTTCTAATTCAAACAGAAACCATATTTTATTACTACCTCCGTTCAGAAATATAAGATGATTTTCGATATTATACTCCATATTAGGTGCTCCCTGTAGCTTAATACCCGCCACGGTGATATGAGCATCTAGGTCTTATGATCAGTGATCAGATGGCACATGCATAGTACTTGTACTTTCTGCGCATTTCCCAAACTCTATCAGTGTATATTGCAAAAACATTCAAACCTCCTACTGTGGGCCGTTAGATCTCAGTGAACTCGTATCACCATAGAATCTACGGTGCGGGAGCACCTCATATTCTCCCGTGCGAGAAAACATAAGGTGCTATCGCAGCTTGGATGCTACGGTGATACGACCTTGGAGGTCGTTTGATCTGAGATCCAATGGCATCTGAGCAGTCTTTGTGCTTGTAAGCAGTGGCCGAACTCTTTTGGGGCTTTTCTGCAAAAAAACCAATCGAACCACCGAGGAGGTGTTGGGTCACAAATCCAATGCCTCCGAAGAGCTTGTATCACTAAAGCATCTAAGGTGTGGTAGCACATGATATTCTTACATACAGGAGAATATGATGTCCTCCTTCATCTTAGATGCTACGGTGATACGAGCTTCGAGGTCGTTGGATATGGGATCAAAGGGCATCTAAGTAGTTTTTGTAAAATTGTGTGCCAATTCTCAAACTCATCAAGGTTTCCTGCAAAAATATTAAGACACATCATGTGAGCTGCTATATCTCAGATCTACAAGCTCCAAGCAACTCGTGTCGGCATATAGCATCTAAGGTATGGGGGTACATGATATTCTCCTGGGGAGGAGGGGTGGGGGTGCACAACCAATCGGTGGTTGGGAGGGTGGGGACAAATATAATCTAAACAACCCTAAACAGAGCTCCACAATTTTATCTAAGGTCGAGGGGTTGACCCCCGACAATCATAGCTCCGCCTAACACAACATTTGCATGTACTGTAGTACTAGACTTAATATTCATGTTTCAGTTTCATGTTCATTTTAAATATTGAACTGAGGACCATGGATGTCTTACATTTTACTCCCTTCGTTCCTAAATATTAGTCTTTTTAGAGGCTTCAAATGGACTGGCACATACGGATGTATATAGACATATTTTAGAGTCTAGATTCACTCATTTTGCTCCGTATGTAGTCACTTGTTGAACTCTCTAAAAGACTAATATTTAGGAATAGAAGGAGTATTTTTGAATTCGTGTCATACATGCATGGTTTGGAAAAATAGATGCACTATACTTATTGGATTGTTGTTGTGTTCGTGCGTGTGTGTCTCTTGTGTGTGTGTGTGTGGTCATATGCTTGATACATACAAAGTTTTCTCACCTCCATATTGTTCATCTTTTAAATTTGAATTTGCATTGGAAAACTTACTAGGGATACCATGAAATGTGAAATCCACGTTGAGATCACTATATCACAAACTCACTCTAATTCAACAACTCGTCATAAATCAATTACCACGTTGAGATTAGTATTTGCAAGGAAAATACGGGTATTGTAATACACATAGATTCGTTCGGCAATTTAAAAGGTTCCTTTCGTATTCTCGAATGGTAGGACCCAACGGCGTACCAGCCAGACCTTGGCTCATGTTGATCCTAAAAAAAACTGGGCTCGTGTCCTTCGGTGGCGTGCGTGGTACGCACATTAGGCAACCCCAACCAGTCGAGCCTCAGTGTTTCAAGTCGAAATATCTGGCGGCCAGAATTCCAGCCCTAGGAAATTCCCCTCATGTCCCTGGTCCATAATGACTACCGATGAACAACGGAGGTATGCTTTAGTAACTAGACAACGTTACCTACCGTGCCGAGCACAGTTCAATTCCCTCGGTCGCCGCTCGTCAAGGTCACCCGTCAACTGCATTGCCTAGTACTACTACTACTACACCAGGATGAGCACAGAATTGAGCCCGTTTGTTCGTGCCTAGTACTTGAGTAATATCAGGCAATGCACTGGTACGGAGGGATTATGCATTTACTCCCTCCTTTCCAGTTTATAGGGCTTATCTCATAATTTTAGTTTTCCCATTTTATAAGTCTCAATTTGGTTGTTCCCCATCACATGTTCAGATTTCAAGGTGCAATAAATAATTACATGCAAGTATTAAGAGAAAATTGACCAATGCATGTACTTTATGCTTGCATGCATTGCAATTAATGCATTCGTAAACACAATTTTTGAGGAAAACAAGCGCATTAATTGAGTGGTTTTGCAAACTACAACAATTGTTCCACCAGTCACCATCTACCTTGGTTGGTGAGATTTTAGAATTGAGTCCTATAAACCGGAAAGGAGGTTTAACTAAGCAAAATGTTTGACCAAATCCTTTCTTAAGAAATACAACAGGACAGATGTACGGCTTGAAAATTTATTGCATGATGCAGGTTATGATATTTTTTCGAATGCTAGGTCTTAAATTTCAGAAAATCCAAAAGGGAGCATAAATTCTTGAAACTGAGCATGGTCACGTGATATGGCACAAATATTACTTCGTAAGTTTTTTCTTCAATTCCAGATAAGCTGCTTATGACAAGTTGCATAATTGAAGAGCCAAGGTATTTTGGAACAAAGACCTGTCACGTTAAGGCGAACGCTTTCACTATTGAAACCGTGGGAGTTTACGTGCCGCCATGAGTCCCCGCTTCTTATCGGCAGGTGCCATCGCAGCAAGCGTGTGAGTCGACGGGAGGCGTGCGAGCAGACCGCTGCGCCGGCTGTCAGGGAGGTGTGCGAGCAGACCGCTGTGCAGACTCACCGGGAGGCGAGCCCTTTGACCAGGCTCCACCGCCCACCGTCGTCCCAACTGCTCCCACTTTTAATGTCGACGACGCCGTAGTTTAAAATCAACCCCGTACTACCCGGTATCACTACAATCCTCTCTCTTCCTCTCCGATTCTCCTATCGTCTACCTCCAACTAGCCTGACCTAAACGTACGCCATGCCGCATCACGGTGGTCTGACCTTAGTGTTCCAGTTTCATGAGGAAGGCACCCAGCCGGAGTCTCAAGAACATAAGGCGCTTTGGGACGAGCTTGAACTGGCCTTGCGGGAAGATGTCACGCCTGTCCCCGCTCCCGTTCCGGCTCCCGTCGCCCCGACTGCGCCAGCGCCCATCCCCGTGGCATTGATGGGCTGGGAGTCGCACATTGTCACCAAGCTTGATGCCACGGGCGAGCACGAGGTCCCCACCGACTTTAACGTGCCCGTGCACCTGCTAGCGCATGCGCCTGCGCGTGCACTGACGCGCACGCCCGTGCCGATGCCCGTGCACCTGCCAGCGCATGCGCCTGCGCGTGCACTGACGTGCGCGCCCGTGCCGGTGCCCATGCACATGAACGTCTCTGCCGCGCCGTTGACAGCGCCTGTCCCCACGCGGGTGCCAGTGCCCCCTCTCAGCGGCATGGATGGCCGCCGTCGACCGATTCCTTGCACCAACGTCAGTCGCCACCTCCCACCAGTTGACTCGCTCCGAAGTCCAGAACATTTTGGCCTTCCTTGAAGCTAGGCCAACGTCCAGGAGTACGCCAACAATGGCGCAAGACGCCATCGTCGCCGTCGGTCAGTGGCCCGACGACACACAAAGCACGATAGAGGAGCCGCTTCCCACCGCGAGACGCCACCGCCGCCGCCGCGTAATCTAAATTTGCCATGAAAAACGTTCGGATTGCCATGCTTAAAATCCGAACGTTTATCATTTCCGTTTATTTTATATCGATCGTCGTATAATTTAAGGTCGGAGTCAGACTGAACGAAATGTATGGTTTGATCGATTGAATGTTCTGCTAGAGCCATATCAAATTAAATATAAAACGTCATCAAGCCACATGTATTCCTTGTCATCTAACAACCTAGACTGCTTCAATGTCGAGCGCTCAACACGTTTAGCGTGCAGTTAATTTTATGCCAAAAATAGTGCTAATCACATGACAACACGCAAATAATATCCTAGTAGTTAATATCCGCATGCACTTAATATACTTCCAAATTAACGTCCATTGCACGTATACACTGACTAGTGCTGCTAGTACGTGAAACTGGTGCCGTGACTTGTGAACGTGTCCAGATATGGTCAACGGCAACATCGCCCGCAAGTTCTTCCTGTTTGCCCGTGCGTCTAAACGCAGAAGGGGAGGAGAGAGAGAGAGAGCACATGGAACCCACCAGTAAATGAAGGCGAATAGTACTAAAAATAATATTACATGTTATCCATTAATTAGGCTGTGGTAATATAAATACATTATGTGAACAAAGGGGGTACAACAAACATTGCTATTCTACGTATGTTGCGTATTGACGTGCGGCTTGAAGGCCTGGTCGCATGTTCGATCCTCTTCCTTTATCTTTTAATTTGTATATGGGTCCAAATTTGTTTCATGACATGTGGGCCCCTTGGTGTGTAGTTTGTAGCACTTTAATTTGTGGGTCAAAATTTGTTCCATTCCAAGTGGACTATTGGTGTTTAGTTTTGTAGCTTATTTATAATAATTAAAGAGAACAACATAGTTTTTTCAGTAATACCATGGTGCGATGTTGAAGGTGAGAAAGGACGTGCGAGAGAGCGATGACCAAGCCAGAGGGAAATCAACTAGGGGAGTTACGTGGGTTGCAACGGCGTTTGGACTAGTTGTGGGCCGAATGCTACGAAAATATAATCTAAACCGACCGGAATAAATGCCTACACAAATTAATCCAAGGTTGGAGTGCCCCTCGCAATATAAATAGCCCCAGCTTTGCGAGGGATGGAGAGGTAGTAGCTTCAATGCATGGAAGATACGGTATGAGAAAGCGAGGTCAATCGAGGGACATATAGATAGAGAGACAAAGTGAGTGTGGTCCGACATTCATTGAACAAATATATATGCTCCGGAGAGATATTGTCTGATTGAGCTTTTGGTAAGGGTGAGGGCTGTAAGATAGAGCTTGAGAGATGATCCAGTCACAGATGTGTAGATATATATTGTGCATGGGAGGAAGCAAGGTCAACCGATCACATAGGGTCGCCGTGCGATCAAAAGAGTGAGACGGGTTGGAGAGAGTGACCTAGATAGATGATGTGCGTGAGAGAGTATACAATGTGAATAGGTCAAATTGGGCTCAAACATGGTGATATATCGTTTTTGTCCGAGAAAGAGCGAGGTAAATCGAGACATACACACACGCACACACACACACACACACACACACACTAGTAGAAAAACGACCTAATGTGAGACACATTAGTGCCGGTTCGATTTTGGCCCGGTACTAATGGTACCATTAGTGCCAGTTCGAACGGCTATGCATTAATGCCGGTTCGTATTGAACCTTTAGTACCGGTTCGTGCCACGAACCGGTACTAAAGGGATGGTGGCAGGCTGGCGTCAGGCCGGGGCCCCACGAGCCCCTTTAGTCCCGGTTTGTGGCACAAACCGGTACTAAAGGGGCAACCTTTAGTACCGGTTCGTGCCACGAACCGGCACTAAAGGGGTCTAACCTATAGTCCCGGTTGGAGACACAAACCGGGACTATAGGGCAATTTTCAAACTTGAAAAAATCATAACTAAATCTTCCTAATTCAGAAAAATACATATAATATATCAAAATTTGCAGAACAAAAAGATTGATCCGCTGAAACCGGTCATAACTAAATCATAACTAAATCATCCTAACAAGTTTTTCGTTTCGACAATTTTTTAAAATCACAAAATTCCAAAGGGAAAATAGAGTTTCTGGGCATTTTAGACGTTTTTTTGACGTTTGTAGCGTTTAGTGCTAGGGTTTAGATTTCAGAGTTTAGGTTTAGGTTTTATGGTTTAAACCCTTAGTTTTTACTGTTTAGCATAGAGTTTCCAATGTTTTAAGTCCCGGGTTTAGGGTTTAGGACAATTTTTGAAATGACAACATTGTAAAAGGAAAAAAAGATATGCTCTAATTTAGGTTTTTTTGAATTTTGGTTAAATCTTGTCAAACCGGTCAAACAACTAATTTAAGAAATATAGAGTGTTACTAAATAATTACGCAATAATATTAGTGTTACTAAATAAGTATCTCAGTTATTTTGAATTTTGGTCAAATCTGGTCAAACTGTGGTCAAACTATGGTCAAAGTATTTATTCAAGAAATATTAGTGTTACTACATAATTATTGTTTTTTAGAATAATAGTTTCAAACTCAAACAGTGAAACGTGTGACTTCATGCTCAAGCTAAACTCCTGAGGGTTAATAGGATTCACATCTTTTTATTGTCAGGAAAACAACAAGTGCAGACTTGGAAATGAGGGAGAATAGAACCCAGAAGTTAAGCATGCTCAGGCTGGAGTAGTGAGAGGGATGGGTGACCGGCCGGGAAGTTAGGCGATTTGGAATGAGTGATCCACACTGTCCAAGCCCTACTTCAGGCCTTGCTTGTCTTTGCATTAGTATCCATGCATCATGTTTAAATTTTATGAAACGTGAAATGGGGATGCTTAAACCCTAGCACCAAATGAATTCAACTAGGGTCAAAATAAAATATTTTTCATTGAACTCAAAATGCCCTCTAAAAATGTTCAACATTTCTGGTTTGAGGTGAAAGCATCTACCAAAAATGGTTTATATTTTTGCAGGACATATTGGGCGCTGAATTAAATCATACTCTATTTGCATTTGGGCATTTAAATACTATAAAATATTTTAAATGCTCAAATAATCATAAACTAAAATGTTTACTGTTGGATATATCCTAAATAGTAGCCATGATTAGTTTCATGATTTTTGGATCTGCTTAAGTATTTTAAACAAAGTCCTAAAGTTACAGAAATAATAGAAAACAGAAAATAAAAGAGAGAGAGAGGTAGTACCTGGCCTCACCCGGGCAGCCCACCAGAGCCGGCCCAGCTCCTGTGCTGGTCCAGCACTGTGCGGCCCAGCCCACCGCAGCCGCCACCGTCTTCAACCTCCTGCCAGTAGGCAGGAGGGCGTGTGCCCGACGCGCGAGCGCACGCGCCGGCCACCTCATGCTTGCCGCTTGCTCCTGGACGTCGCTAGGTGCGCCACGCAGCCCCCCTGGACCCCCTCGACCGCTCCCCTCTCTCCCTGCCTCGCCTCTTTCGCTCTCTCTTCCGAAGCCGAGCGGAGCCGTCACCGCCGCTCGCTGTTGTCGCGCCCACCACCATGGCCTCGCCTCTTCGACGAGTCCAAGAGCTCCGTTGTGCCACCCTCGTCCTCTCCGTCAGCTCACATGGCTGGAAGAGCTCCAACACGCCGTCCCCGACCACTTCTTCATCGTCGGCCGCCGCGGATCTCCATCACCAAATCGCCGCTGTCCGAGCTTCCCCGAGCACGTCGAGGCCACCAATGCACTCCACGTGAGCTCCTGATCATCCTCCCCCTCTCCGTTTTCTCTCTAGCATGCCATAGCCGCCGCGGCTCTCTCACCTAACAGCACGCCGCCGCACGAGCTCATCACCGACGAGGCTCCGGTGGCCATTTGGTCCCGTGCGTGCCTCTGTTGGGTTGGTGAGCTCTCATAGAACGCGTAGGTGCTAACCGTAGATCCTCCCGTGCACGGTGTCGTCGTTTTCATCGGCGCCCGAACTCCGGCCGCCGCTGCGAGCTCGTTTCCGGCGATCTCGGTCCACCCCGGCTGCTGCCGCTAGTCGTGTTGGATGCGCACGAGTCCCAGCATCACGTAGATGCCCTTCGCCGGCCGTTTGGTCGCCGGAGACACAAACCCGAGGCTCGCCACCGCGGCTGGCCTCGCCGGCGTCAAGCCGCCGGTGGGTTTGACCCTGCTGACCCGGTTTGACCCTAGTTTCACCTTCCCTGGGTCGCTGACAAGTGGGCCTAGGGCCCCAGCTAATCCTAGTTTAATTTTTAGTTAAGTTTAATTACTCCACTGACAATTTTAGTTAGTAGTAGTTTAACACTAATTAATTTAGATTAGTTAGTTAGTCACTGACGTGTGGACCCCACACGTCAGGTTTGACCTGGACCGTGCCTCGTTGACCTGCTGACATCATGATGATGTCAGGCTGACGCTGTAACTTATTTTCTGGATTTATTTTTATATAGGAAATTCCAGAAAATAACCAAAACTTCTAAAATTCATAGAAATTCAACCGTAACTCCAAATTAAATAAATTATATATCAAAAATGATCAGAAAATTGCAATCTATCCATCTATACCATTTTCATGCATGTTAGAACACTTTAACCTTGCTGTTTAGGTGAAACAAGGTAATGCACTAATATGACATCTTAAATGGGTTTGCATTTGAATATTTGGTTCAAATGGACTCATCTCAATCTGGTCTAGCTTGCATTAGCCCAAAACACATTCATATTGCCATGTCATAGCATGCATCATATTGTGCATTGCATTGATCGTGTTTCTTCTCTGTTTGCCGGTATTGTTCCCCCTCAGTAGACGTTGTACCGACGTTGTGATCGTTGACACTGATGAAGAGTCAATGCTATCTTCAGAAGTGCCAGGCAAGCAAAACCCCCTTGTTCATTCCGATACAACCCTACTCTCTAGCTCCTGCTCTATTTTACTGCATTAGGACAACAATGATTCTTCTGTTACTTGCTGCGGTAGCTGAACCCCTTTATCCTTTGCATGATCTGTCATTCCACAGTAAATAGATGAAACCCACTAGCATGAGTTGGATTTGTTTGAGCCCTGATGTGCCTACTGATTCATGCTTGTTTGTCATGCCTGCTATTGCTTACAGTTGTGTCAGGTCTGATTCTTCCGGGATGAATCAGAGGTGTGTGAACATGTCCTACTATGTGTGAGCTAAGTGTGTGAACACGATTTGGTAAAGGTATCGGTGAGAGGCCATGTAGGAGTACATGGTGGGTTGTCTCATTGAAGCCGTCCTCAGGAACTGAGTTTTGTGTTTGTGATCCATGATTCAACTACTACCATGCATTGGGCCCTGAGATATGACCCCGCTCGACTTCTTAATCACCCTTATCCTCTGTCCAGGAGTTGCAAGTAGTTTATGGTGTTTGTAGTATGCTGGAGGCCGTGCACAGCGCTGACCGTAGGGGTGGGCTGTGATGCGGTAGGCACATGGCACGGTGTACCGGGCGCCCGTTTGGTGTCTCGGGAACCCTGCTCACATCGTTTGGGGTTGTGAGCGAAACTCCGGCCGGATCTCCTCATGGATGGAACCCAAATAGGCGATAAACCTGGACTAGAGACTTGAGTGTTTAGGTAGGTCGTGGTCTACACCCACGTCGGCTTTCGCTTGAAGTCTGCCGAGGACATGTCGTGTGCAGACGCTAAGTGGTGGAAACATGTATGAAGAAGTACACCCCTGCAGGGTTAACATCATCTATTCGAATAGCCGTGTCCGCGGTAAAGGACTTCTGTGTTTCCTATAACAGTTCATAGACAAGTGAAAGTGGATACTCTAAAATACGCAAGATAAGCGTGAGTGCTATGGATGGCGTTCTTGTAGGGAGACGGGAGCGGATCCATAGTGGTGTATTGATATGGTGAATATGTGGACTCGTGTGCGCCACCTCAAAAGAGTTACTTGCAGTCGTAGTTCAGGATAGCCACCGAGTCAAAGCTGGCTTGCTGTAGTTAAACCCCACCATCCCCTTTGTTGATAATGATGCATATGTAGTTAGTTCTGATGTAAGTCTTGCTGGGTACATTTGTACTCACGTTTGCCTATTTTATGTTTTTGCAGAGAGACTTCGGTCTCGCTAGTAGTTCCGCGTGGACTTCGACGTTTAGCTTGATACCTCAGCTACGATCTTGTGCCCTCGACAGGATCTGGTAGATCGTCAGGCTTCTAAGCCTTTTTCATTTGTAGATGTCTGTACTCAGACATGTTAAGCTTTCGCTTGTGTTTGATTTGTATGCTCTGAATGTTGGGTCATGAGACCCCTGTTTGTAATATCTCGCTCCTCGGAGCCTAATGAATAAATACTTGTCGTAGAGTCATGTTGTGATGCCATGTTGTATTTGCACATATCGAACATATTGTGTGTATGTTATTGAAATGCTTGGTATGTGTGGGATCTGACTATCTCGTTGTTTATCCTTAGTAGCCTCTCTTACCGGGAAATGTCTCCTAGTGTTTCCACTGAGCCATGGTAGCTTGCTACTGCTCCGGAACACTTAGGCTGGCCGGCATGTGTCCTTCTTCGTTCCTGTGTCTGTCCCCTCGGGGAAATGTCACGCGATGAATATCGGAGTCCTGTTAGCCCGCTACAGCCCGGTTCCCGGAGTCCTGCTAGTCCAGTGCTACAGTCTGGATTCACTCGCTGATGACCGACACGTTCGATGCTGGGTCATGGATGCCTGTCCCTGTAAGTTTGTGCCACTTTCGGTTTACGACTAGCCATGTCAGCCCGGGCTCCTTATCATATTGATGCTAGCGACACTATCATATACGTGTGCCAAAAGGCGCAAACGGTCCCGGGCAAAGGTAAGGCGACACCCGTGGGAATACCGTGCGTGAGGCCGCAAAGTGATATGAGGTGTTACATGCTAGATCGATGTGGCATTGAGTCGGGGTCCTGACACACACTTGAGCAGTTAAGAGTGATTAGAGACTAAATCATCAAATAATTTAGAAAAATAAAAAAAATCAATTTTTTTTCCAAAATTTTCAAAAAAAAACCGTTAGTACCGGTTGGTAACACCAACCGGTACTAAAGGTCCCCCATACCAGGGCGCGAGCTCACGCAACGTGGTGTGCCTTTAGTGCCGGTTCGTGCCAAACCGGTACTAAAGGGGGGGTCTTTAGTCTCCACTCTTTAGTGCCGGTTGCAAAACCGGCACTAAAGGCCCTTACGAACCGGTTTTAAAGCTTCGTTTTGTACTAGTGACACACACACACACACGCACACACACACACACACACACACACACAGAGAGAGAGAGAGAGATTGAGTGAGCGTGGCCCACCATGAGGTAGAAAGAGTGGCGGCGGCTTGGATGGATTGACCTAGATAGACAATCTGCGTGAGAGAGTATAGAGTGTGTCGATCGAGGCCCGAACAGGGAGATATATCATTTGTGTGTGAAAGAAAACGAGGATAAATGAGACTCGGATAAAGAGAGCGAGATTGAGAGAGTGTGGCCCGCCGTGCGGTGGAAAGAGTGAGACAATCTCGAGGGAGTGACCTAGATATACAACGTGCGTTCGTGCGCACGAGAGGTTGGGGGGCTAGATAGGCAATGCATGTATTTAGCACGAGAGGGTGAGAGGGAGAGGGGGGGGAGAGAGAGAGCTCGGCATGGGGTGCAATGGCGGGTGTGTGAGGTAAATACATTTGGTAACAGGAGTGGAAAAAGGGGTTGTGTGGTTGAGAGACTTAGAGATCGAAACATGGAGAGAAAGAATGAACGTGTGTTGGAAACCGATAGCTTGCTAAGGTGGTTAGGAGAGGAAGATTGACCGGTACAGGAAGTATGTAGCGTTTGTGCGCAGGGGGGAGGGGGGGACTAAAAACAACATTTGAATGTACATAGTACGAGATTAATATCGATGTTTCAATTCGGTGTACATTGTAATATTTGAACCGAGGACCAGGCATACGGGTAATTATTTTGAATTCGTGCCAGACTAAGTTTCGAAAAGTTGACATTGGCTCAATTTCTTGTGCTATTTTGTAGGTCATATGTTTGAATCCATCCAAAAGTTTTCTCACTACCATGGTGTACATCATATACATATGAATTTTTATTAAAAAAGTAGCATGGATACAGTGAAATGTGAAATCCACGTTAGAATTGGAGATCGCTACGTGACACACACTCTAATTCAAATAACTAACTACGTGACACACACTCTAATTCAAATAACTAATTATGTGACACACTCTAATCCACGTTAGCGTGGGTACCGTTTTGATTTTTTTTTCAAATAACTCCTCATTAATTAATTTATAGTACTCCCTCTGTTCACTTTTATAAGACCTTGAAGACATTTCAGACAATGTGCAAAACAGTTCATTTTAAGTTGTCTGAAACGACTTACAAAAGTGAACGGATGGAGTATCTCGTTTCGAATGACTAATTATTGCATGGAAAACACGGGAATGGTAATACATACATATTCGTTTGCAAATGAAAGAAGATTCATTTGCATTCTAAAATGTAGGCGCACCAGGCAGACCAGGGTCGTCTCTGGGTGGACGCTGCTTCGGTGCCTTAAAGGCAATAGCCCTTGGGTGACTAACATGTGGGCCAGCCACCTGTTGGGCCCACATGTCATGGACACAAAGGCAGGTGCCTTAAGGCACCGAAGCATAGTCCTGTCGGGGTGGTCGCGTGTGTCGGACGGACACGTAGCACCCAGCTCCCACCCCCCTCCCCCCCAAAAAGGACGACGACAATATAAGTTCGCGCTTCCACGTTTCGGATTGAAATATCTGGCGGCCCCAATTCCAGCCCAGCAACATCTATCTTCTCCACCGTCCCCTTCCGCGCCCAGATTGCTCAAATCCCTAATTCACCTCCATCCCTCGAATCGCCCCTCGTCTCGTCTCTTTCCCCATTGTTCCCCACCTCTGTGCCGGACGACGACGACGAAGACGATGGTCGCGCTTCACCCCCGCACCGGAGCTACCTCATCTACGCCCTCATCCGCCGCACCGGGTGGTCCACCGACAACGTCGACCGCCACAACCGACGTGCCTCACAGACACCGAGTTCCACCGCATCAGGTGCGCTTCACCGACGCTGTCTCCCAGCTCACCGGGGCTACTTCACTCAGCACATCGTCGCACCTCCGCCCCCCGAGGTCGTTGAGGCTTCACCAACAGTCTCGTCCACCGCATCGTAGTGCTCCGCTGCCACTCAAGATCTGCATCTGTGCGCGGCCAGCCAACGCAAGCGCATCACCCTCAACGGCTCTGAAGTGACCCGCACTCTAGCTAGGCGAGCATGCCCAAACGCCGGCCCGAACTAGGTATCCACACATCACTCCCTGGTGCACTGTTCCGATGATGTTCAGATATCCTTTCACTGCTCTCTTAGCTTACACGCCTATGCAACTCTGACTTTAACTCTTATTTCTTCTAGAGATATCATCTGAAACAAGCAAATCCATTTTTTAGCGAAGCATGACGGGGCTACGGGATCTAGTACACATCCTCCACACCCGTATAACCTTGTAAGTATCTGTCCTCCGGTACAACATCAAGGTCGATTCCTCTTATTTGATCAACCATTCGCCGTGTCAAAAATGTAGAGGGGGATGCAAGGAGCACAACGCCTACACATCCAATCAAGTGGTAACATGGACTTGTACATGGAACATCCCAAGCGCAAGCAGAGCTGCAGTGAGCCTGTACAACGAGCTAGCGTAAGTCCCTGCATTTCATTTAATTCGTACTGGCATTCGTGTATGATTTGTGTGAAGTGGCTGATCCACGAATTCAAGTTACTAGGAGCGAATATTTAACTTAAAAAATACGAAGGCACTTGCACTTTGGAAATCAACATAACTTGAGAAATGTGAAGCTACATGCACTTTGAAAACCAGCTAATGATCCAAAGTAGTTCAGATTATAAACACTAAATGATGCAAGCACCAAAAAACACAAAATGCAACATGGTGTACAAGGACTACAAACATGGTCTGTATACGTGCCTGAATTATTCGTTCTCTGGCTGAAAATATCGAAGTGTAATTGCACGTATAACCAGTGCGCAAGCTGCATATCAATATATCTATCCTGCACAAGTATGCCAATAGTTTCAAACAAGAGATTAGAAAAGTATTTATGCTATGTTGTCATGGTACGGGGACTTTCTGGTAGATGGCCTCGACGTTTCCTCAAGCTATGAAAATGCACTATAATTTGCTTGTCATCAATGACTGCAAATCTCTGTCTCTCTCAACATAGTAGATCATCATTGGACACTAAATACTTCAATGAGCTTGCAAAATGCTTGCATTAGATCCCTCATTAGACACTATATGTTCATCACCAGGAGAATTTAAAATGTTTGCATCAAAGCCTTCATTAGCAGTATGGTCATTAGACAATTCACGCTCAAGAACAACATGAGCTTGTATGTTTGCACCGGAAACTTGATTAGATACATCAGATTCAGTCAGTTCAGTATTGATTCGGGGAGTTATAAAATAAGTAGAAATTGGTTTCATTTTCTCATAGATTCCCTACATACAAGCAATTTTACACCACCGTCAAGTTTAACTATTGGCCAGAAATTGAAGAGTTGAATTAGATATAATCAGGGATGTGATGTACCTGCTCATTGCGCATGCTACTCTTGCAAGCTGCGACTCTCCGTTTGTGCAAGCTCGATGCCATGCCCGTGTTGCCGCCGCTGCCTCCCATGCAGGCTACACCCAGGGTTGGATCTTCATCTTCTTGTCCTTCCGTTCGCTTGAAGCCCGGCGACCGCCCTCCAACAAGGGGCGCGAGGAAGTGCTATGTCAGTCTGTCCAGCGGCAGCTAGGTTAGGAGCAAACTAGACTGGAGGCTGGAGCGAATGAATTGGGATTTTTTCCTGCTGTCGATCGATATGGGAGGCGCTTGTTTGGGCCACGAGCCAGCTATAGGGCCTGCCTTGCACTTATGTTATTGGCCCATCCACATTGAAACATTTTTCTTCATTTTTTACATTGCCTACTCGTGCATTGGGACGAACAAAACTAGCATGGGCCAACCTGAACGACTCAAACTAGGTGCATACTTTCCAGCCACTTGAGGCGGCCGCCCATACCAGCCCCTATGGTGGCATCCCCCCTTTTGGCGTGTATGATTGGATACTGAAAAATATTACAGTGGCACTTTTAATTTACCCACAGAATGGTTGAATTGCTTGTTTCTATGAGCTGAGTTCGCCAATAATGTGAAGGATGCCAGTCTTTCCATCCTATTGTAGATTGCTTAGATCTCGATATGCCAAAAGTAATCGCACGAAATATACAGTAAAAGCCAGTGTGATGTGTTTGGCTACAACTAGTCTGACTACACGTCCTCATATAACATATCAAGGACACACCATCTTACCAGATTAACCATTCGACTTACCCATGCAGTGTCGGAAGAAAGAAGTATTGGGACTGCGTATCAAAGCAATTGATGCCATGGACTCCTTTGTACAACCTTGTAAGCGAAAAAAAAGTTGCAGTGTGCCTGTACAAAGAACTAGCATAAGTTCAGTTACCTGCTTCTCGGAATTTTAGTTAGCCACTTATTGCAAAATTGTTCAATTACGTTGCTTGGCTTAATTTAGTTTGCTACTGATTAAATAATGGCACAGCCTGTTAATCATATTGTAGACTGCGCCTATCTATGTGTTTGATACTGACTGTTAAGAATTACCTGTTTGCCTTAACATAAATATCTACTTGTTTGTTTAACTGCTTTGCTGCTGCAACAGCAGGTTACAATGATGTTAATAACTACTCCCTCCGTCCCATAATATGGAACGTTTTTTGACACTAGCATAGTGTTAAAAAACGTCTTACATTATGGGACGGAGGGAGTACTTTTCAGCATCCAATTGAAACTCTTTAATTCCTTGTTTGTTTAACTGGTTTGCTGTTATAACTCCCAGTTGAGATGTTTTGCTAACTTCAAATTTTCTGAATCCAATCGAAACTTTAATGGCAAAATAGGTTAGCCCAAGATCAAAGAGCGAGGTCCCCATGGACGTTGCATCATCCCACAACAGTGGCACCGGCCCAATCGTGCATTATGAATTGCCAACTGCTGATGCTCTAGAGGCTAAACTAGTGGTAGAAAGAGATTCTGCTTTTGCACTTAGAGATGAAGTTGACATGTTGAGGAAGCAAACAGCACAATCACAAGCAGTACTCAAGACAACCATTAAATATTTGGTGGACTTCAAAACGAAGCAAGCTGAGGCTGACCAGATTGTTAAGGTCCTGAAGGAAAAGGAAATTAAATTCCTACTTGGTAAATCATAGGTGAAATGTTCTTTCCATAGTTGAATAACCTTTGTGTTGTCTGTTCATGTAATCAATCAAACCATTTGGTTTTAGAGATCATGTAATATATTTTTTTTTTGGTTTGTAATTTTATTTGAGCACAAGTCTGTATTAACTGATAAGACTCGGAGACATTTCATTTGGATTGCTGTGCCAGGCCTACAAATATGCCAATCGGGCTGAATGTGCATTCAGCAATAGTAGTAGTATAGATGGACCATAAGTGGCATGCATCGGAAAGGGACAAGATGCTGGCTAAAAAAGATGTTGTTGTAGCCAAAAAAAAGTACAGCGGCCTGGCTTATGTATGTTAGTTGATATTATTGATCCATATACTCTATAAGTGTTTATATGTCTGTTAGTTCTGTACATTCTTGGTTGATTGACTTGGTATTTGAATCATGATACATCGCTTGTGTACATATCTAAATGGGAGTACACATTATGTTGCGTGTGACATTCGAGTTGGACATGAAGTGTTCCAAATATTCGAATTCACCTTAAACTGGATACTAGTTTCTGAATTTGAGTATCGGCATTTGTAAACCATATTCATATATGACAGTAGAATACATCTTTGTCGTCCTTTTGAATATATATAAAAACACATAGAACGGTTTATAAAGATTCATATAGGAATACAAAATGGGTTTGAATTTAGTTGCCAGGGTAAACGTGGATGCTTATTGTCCCAAAATACGAAAGAAGCTGCAAAATGTCCACTCCCACGTTGGCTGCCCGAAGCCAAGTGTTTGGGAGATGGAAATTACTGTCTACCCATTACACGGACAATCCATCGGCCCGATTTCCACTGCTATAAATAGGGGTAGGTTAGTAACTTCAATTGGATGTGACACGACCGCCTCTGAGCCCATTCCGACACTGTGGGCGTCAAACATGGGCGGCAAAACACATTTGATTCAAGCTTGTCCGAAAGACCTTTGTTTCTCCCTCCATTCCCCATTTGTACATGGTGGGCGGCAAAACAAACTCGACTCGGCCGAAAATCGATGTAGGCAAATATTTTCAATAGGGGCAGGTTTGTGACTTCACTCAGACGTGACACAACCGCCCTACCTGTGAGCCCCGTTCATACATCGTGGGCGCCAACCATGGGCGCCAACCACCCTCTCCTCGCCCGAAATCGCTCTGGGCAAATATTGGCGAGATGCGAGATTACCGTCCTATCCCCAACCGATGAGACATCCAAATATTAAACGGGGGCTAAGTTCATAACTTTCCCTTATTTCAGACAGGGGCGTCACGAAAACATGGTTCCCTGTACCTCTCCCTCCATTTTTCCATTCATACACCGTCCGCGCTAGAACATCCCATCCCCACACCAGCCTTCGTCCGCCACCCCATCCATCGCTGCTGTCCTCCACCACATCCATCGCCACTATCCTCCACCATGCCGGAGCGCCTACTAAGACCGCGTCGTCCACTGCTAGAGATGGACGTTTCTCATCCACGGCGACGGACCAATAGCCTTGCATCGCGTCCTCTCGCTTCATCGGCGCCATCGTCCTCTTTGCCGGGGCCGCTCACACGACCATCTCTTCCACCGCAACAGGACTTATCCCCCGATGCACCCGTCTACCGTTGCAGATCTGCTTCAATGCCACCGACAGCCATCGCAGCCCCGATGCCTACACAGTGCCGCAAGAGAGGTGGTACTTCATATCTCCTCAACTTTTTGATCTCAACCAGAAAATAGATCTTAACTTGGTTACTCTACTTTCTTTTCAGCTCTTAGAATTTAGTTCTTAGTTCCAAGCAAACAATGGATGCTAAATATCATTTCTCCGGTTTGCAGCTTCAAATCTGCCATGGCACAGGCATAATACGGTTTAATTGATCATGCTTAGGGTTTAATTGATCATGTTGGTTCCGTGGTGGTTTCTTTAATAAAAATCGGAGGGAAAACCCTCTTTTGCTAAAAAAATATGCTTAGAGTTTCCCGCTTTTATGATCACTATACGATCAGAATACGTGCTCCGTGTCATAATAACACTGCTCCACGCATCAAGCTAAACAAGCTTAGATTTACAAATATGAATGTGATATTATTAAAACAGAGTTGTTTAATTGGTCAGCTAAATGTTGCTAAATTAGTTTTGAAAATTCATGTTCGCCGCTCGGGTGTGTATCTCTACAGGGTGCCCACGGTGGGCCGGCGCACCCTGGGATTTTGGGTCGTCCCAGGCCCCGATTCCCCTCTGTTCTGCTGCGCGCTTCCGATCTCTACTCGCCCCTAGCCGCCTGCCTCGCCGGAGACTTGCCGTCCCCGGACGGCATGACTCTAGGAGGATACGCCGGACTAACAGGAGGCCAGGAGCCGCTCGCCCAACAGCACCACCGCTGCCCGGGTGCGCCGCCGTGCCTACCTTCCCAGTCCGTTCAGGGCTCAGGCGTGCAGCACCCACCAAGCCAACCAGATTTATCTTGAGATACATCCTCAACACTCAGCAGCCACTCCTCATCACCCATTTTCTAATTGATTCATTACTCATTAGGCAGGATTGTCATTAGGGTTTGTTGTGTGCTTAGTGCTACCTACACTTAATGGTTCAGATGTATTTCGGTGATGTTTAGTACCTCTAAAGTTCACAGGGGTTTTCAAATTTCCGGCCCATGGAACAGAAACTAGGCATTTTGGATTGTTGGTCGTTGTGACATTGACCCAGATTACTACTGCAAGCCAAGTTTGTTGACAATTTTATTTGTCTTTCTTACTCATTCGATATAATATCAAATTATTCACGTCGATTAGTTGCAAACAATAAGTGCTAGACAAACTTCTTCATTCAGATTTTGGACGGTCTCTTACTGCAGTTACAATTCTGCATACTTGTCCTAATAAGCTCACAAGTAAATGATTGATTCACTACATCTATGCTTTCCTTGTCATATTTGTTGTCAATATTCTTTTAGGGTGGACCACCCTGTTTCTAAATACTGGAACCATATACCTGAGTGAATAGTATTTCTCTATGTGATCTCTTCCATCATGTGTGGGTACTGAACACTGCATTGTATAGAAAGAAAGTGTCATTTCCATCTTTTACATAGGTTTCGATCTTTTACATGGAATACAATCTGCCTACTTGCGTTGTGTCGCACTACCAACACTCCACCCTTGAAGCTAAACATTACGCCACTCATAATTGCTTAGTTTATTTGTTCAAATACTAATTTCATATGATTCTAATGTTCCTACTTCAGTTTTGAAATGTGTGCCTGCCTGTTATAGAGACATAAGGGGTTTGTATTTCTGTGTGTGGTCTGGTCAGCACGGTTGGGGAGGTGAACTTTGCATATGCAGGGGTTTATAGGGAGACACTCTCCAAGTTGAATTCGCAATGCATTCCATAGATAATCTGACTAATTTTTATGTTTTCATGAATCTCAGATTCTGAACAGCATGAAAAGAATAAAGCAGAACAATGCCATGGCTATCAAACTAGGCACTAAGGGACTGAAATCAAGTCTGGATGCAATGCAATGCAAATGCTCTCCACCTACAGATTCATGCTCACAATATGATCCTAACAGTGATTCTGAGCTAGAGGGAGACCTAAGTCAATGTAGCTCCCTAGTGGAGGATTCAGAGGAAGATGCCCTATCTTATTCACCCATCAAGGTACTTGCTCTAACTTTCCAAGGTTACATTGCTTGCACATATTTTTGCAACTGATGCTTTGCATTGCTTCTACTTTGTTGAACTGCCATTAGCTTAGTTTACACATCGTGTATGTGAATACACCCTGCCTATCCATTTTCAGTACATATTCTGTCGGTGTACTTGAGTAGGGGTACCCTAGTATCCCGAACTTGTGCACGGGCAGTCGCAGCGTCCCGCGGCAAGACCCTCTGCGGCTACTTTGAAGACCATTCAAGAACAAAGTACTCAAACCAAGGCCCCGGCAAGAGGAGCTTGCCGGGAAGGCCAACCAAGGCCCCGACAAGAGAAGCTGGCCGGGAAGAAGACAAGACCCCGGCAAGAGGAGCTTGCTGGGAAGACCACTCAAGGCATTCCAAGAAAACTTGCCGCGACGCACCGCGCGCCCCGGCAAGGCCCGGTGAGCGACAAGCTCCCGAACACGACAAGACGACGACCGTGGCAAGGAGCTTGCCGCGGGAAAATCCCACTTCGCGCCCGCGCTCCAGCACCCCTGCCAACGTGTCGCTCTGGGACCCTCCCAAGCACATGTGGCAGGAGGCCGTGCAGCTAGGGGTGCGAGGTGGAAAGCAGGCGCTAGCAAGAAGGCCATCGTGGCGATCGGTGGCGCCCCTAACGGTCGTTTCATACACTGTTTGGGCGACCGGACGGGCATTAAATGCCCTTATCCCCTGCCGTCAGAGTTAGGTAGGGGGCACTGTTGATAGCGGTTGTACCAACCTGCGTTTTTACTCTTCTACCCCTCTTTCTACGCTGCCACCTATCGGTGACCCCTTTAGCCTATAAAAAGGAGGCCCATGCGCACGTAGAAAGGGTTCGGGTTCGGGAGGAAGGGGGGGGGTTTCGACTCATTCGAAACTAGAGGACACCCACTCTCTCAAGCAAGAACAAAATAGAAACGCAAAGCAGCAGTAGGATTTTTATCTCTCCGGAGAGCTCCGAAGCTGGGTAAAATCCCTCACGTGCTTCACCTCGATCTGCTCTTCGTGCGCCCTCCGCCCCCTTGCCGGACCAAAAAGGGGCCCTGCCCCATAGGTGCTCGTTCCCCACGACATCTTTGGCGTGCCAGGTAGGGGAGCGTCGAGGTTGTGCGAACCTAATCCGGCGTTTCCGCGCGCTACATCAACATCTTCATTGACATGCCACCAAAGAAGAAGGCTTCGGAGGTGGCCGCTCCGTCCATGTCTATCCTACAGCCACCGGAGCGAACGGGCGGTGGGGTGGACGCCGGCGGAGGAGCGGGCGCCGGCGGAGGGACTCACATCGTCACTCCGTCCAAGGACAAGGCCCCGCAAGCTTCAGCGTCTGTACATCCGCCGCACCCCTCCCAGGAGGTGCAGGATCGACAATGCCACGGTGCTCCTGGCACCGTACTCGCGCTAGAACAAGGCCAAGCTGGTGGGTCGCGGGACGCTCAAGGCCAACATGCGCGTCAACATGCTGGCGCGAGCGCGGGACGGTCGCCTGGACGAGATGTTGCTCCTTCTAACAATGTTAGAAGCCCGAGCATATCCCGCACCTCGCGTCACTCGCCACCGCCACCCAAGACTCCAGAGGAAGCGCTGACCCGAGCCCAGTTGCTTCTAGATTACCCTCCAACGCCAGACAAGATCGACGACTGGAGGGCCACCATTCAGAGCCTCATCGGCTTCGCCAACGGCGACAAGCCCCGGCAACCGAGCACATCGAAGCCCCGGAAAGACGCCCAGGCGCAAGCCGACGCCGATAAGACCGCTGGGGGTGCCACCACCGTGCACTCCCCGCCACGAAGGCCAGGATCACCGACTTGCTGGGCCAACCTCGACACCGACTCCACCGCGTCGTCGGACCCGCGAGCTTGCCGCGATCAACGCCAAGTTCTTCAAGAACGACGACAAGAAGACGCTCGTACTCGCATCGAGCGCCGAAGAGAAGCGCGGCGTCAGTCAGACCAGCGCGCTGGGCCCACTGTTGATGTGCATGCGCCAGGGGAACCAGGCGACTTGCCGTACGCGGTAGGTTGCCCTGCGTTCACCCGTGAGCTGCGGCAGGTCCAGTGGCCCAGTACCAAAAACTTCAAGCCAGATGTACCCGAGAAGTACGACGGCAGGATACATCCGTCGGAGTTCCTCAGCGTCTACACCATCGCGGTGCAGGCTGCCGGGGGGCACGACGAGAAGATCCTCGCCTACTACTTCCTGCTGGTGCTCAAGCCCAACGTCAGATCTTGGCTAATGCACTTGCCGGACAACTCCATCTCTTCGTGGGCGGACCTGTGTCATCAGTTTGTCGGCGCCTTCACAGGCGGCCACAAACCCCATGGCCAGGAGAGCGATCTTCATCTGCTCGCCCAGAAGGAAGGAGAACCCCTGCGCAAGTACATCCGGAGATTCAGCCAGGTGCAGCGCAACATCCCAGACGTCCACCCTGCCGCGGTTATCAGCGCGTTCCATCAGAACGTGCGTAACTGCAGGATGAGGGAGGAGATGGCGATGTGCAAAATCAGAGATGTCAGCGAGCTATATGCTCTGTCCGACAAGTGTGCACGTGCTGAGGAGGGGAGGAAACTCCCCGGAGAGAACGCAGGGGCAGAAGGATCTGACAGTGAGGATGCCGCCCCGGCAAAGAAGAACCGGAGGCGGAACAATAGAAAGGGAAAAGCTAAGGATGTGCTAGTTGTCGAGCAGTCCGACAATGGAGGTGGCTCCGAGAAGGCCGAAGTTGGTGACTCCGGCGAGGCTGTGGTGGCCGCCGACAAGCAGGACGGCTCCGGCAAGCAGTACTGCAAGATCCACCGCACCAAGGGCCATGACCTCCAGGCCTGCAAGAACGTTGAGCAGCTCGTAGAGCTGCAGAAAGCTGAATACGAGCGCCGCGACAAGGACAAGGCCCAGGAAGGTGGCGGAGGATCCGGCAAGAAGCGTCCCACCCAGGGAGGGCGCCGCGGCAAGGCCAGGCAGCGGCAAGCAGACAGGCCTCCCCGCGGCCGTGACAAAGACGAAGACGAAGATGAAGATGATGAGATGGAGGAAGATGAGGCCGACGAGCAGGAGTTTCAGAAGGCAACAAACGTTTTGTGCGTGGACGGCGGTGCCTCTCTGCACACCTCGCACCGCCAACTCGAACAGTGGATGCGGGAAGTGAACGCAGCAGAGCCGTCCGTAGAGTCGCGCAAGCCCCTGAAGTGGTCCAGCACGCCCATGATCTTCGACGTTGAGGATCACCCTGACCGCATAACTGCGGTCGGGTGCTTGCCGATGTTGGTTTCGCCAACAATCCGCAACCTCAAGGTCACGAAGATGCTGGTTGACGGCGGGGCCGGCCTGAATCTGATCTCTTCCGCGGTACTCAACATGGTCCAGATCCCCGACAGCGAGCTCGAAGAGACTGGCACCTTTCAAGGAATCAACCCAGGAAGGAGCAAGCCGAAGGGGAAGATCACGCTGCCAGTAACGTTTGGCAGTGAGCTGAACTTCAGGACAGAGAGAGTCACATTCGACGTTACTGATTTCCCATTGCCCTAAAATGGGATACTTGGTCGTCCAGCGCTTGCCAAGTTCATGGCAGCCTCTCATCACGCCTACAACGTGCTCAAGATGCCCGGTCTGATAAGTGTCATTTCTGTCCATGGCGACAAGAAAGATGCACTTATCTGTACCGACAAAATCTACCGGGAAGCAGCAGCCGCAGCAGAACGCAAACCACTTGCCGCTGAAGCTCCCGGGGGCAAGAAGAAGACCAAGTCCGGCAAGAGTAGCTCTAATGCCCACTCCGGCAAGCGCACCTCTTCGGAGTGCTGCGCTACCGTCGAGGACGCACCATCGAGCTCCACCGGCAAGTGCAAGAAGGCAAAGACAGCTTCACCACAAACCAAGAAAGTGGCCGCCAAGGAGGACGGCACTGGTGGTACCTTCGCCATTAGTGCCACGCTTGACCCTAAATAGGAAAGCGCGCTTGTTGCTTTCCTGCGGGCGAATGTTGATGTATTTGCATGGAAACCATCTGACATCCCCGGTGTTCCCAGGAAAGTAATTGAGCACCACCTTGCCGTCTGCCCTCACGCGCGGCCCGTCAAGCAGAGAGTCAGAAAACAAGTAGTAGAACGCCAAGAGTTCATTGCAGAGGAGATCAAGAAGTTGGAAGCAGCAGGCTTGGTCCGAGGAGTACTCCATCCAACGTGGTTAGCCAATCCAGTAGTCGTGCGCAAAGCGAACGGGAAGTGGAGGATTTGTATTGACTTCACTGATGTTAATAAAGCTTGTCCCAAGGATCCATTTCCCTTGCCGCGCATTGACCAGATTGTCGACTCCACGGCAGGATGTGATCTGCTTTCATTCCTTGATGCATACTCAGGATATCATTAGATCTTCATGGCGGAAGAGGATGAAGAGAAAACCGCATTCATTACTCCATGTGGCACGTACTGCTTTGTACGGATGCCTTTCGGACTAAAGAATGCTGGTTCAACATTTGCAAGAGTAGTCAGTCATGCTTTTGAGCCACAGCTGCACAGAAATGTAGAAGCTTACATGGATGACATAGTGGTCAAGAGCAAGGACAAGGAAACTTTGATCCAAGATCTGGATGAGACTTTTGCAAATCTGGGCAAGATCAATCTCAAGTTGAATCCAGAGAAGTGCGTGTTTGGAGTTCCTTCCGGCAAGCTTCTCGGATTCTTTGTGTCCCAGCGGGGGATCGAGGCCAATCCCGACAAGATCGAAGCCATTGAACAGATCGAAGCATCGAAGCGCGTCAAGGATGTGCGAAGGCTTGCCGGCTGCGTTGCTGCTCTCAGTAGGTTCATCTCTAAGTCTGCCGAGCGCGCCCTGCCATTCTTCAAAGTTTTGAAAAAGGCAGGTCCAATGAAATGGACTCCGGAAGCGGAGGCCGCGCTGCAGGACTTGAAGAGATACCTATCCTCCACTCCAATACTTGTCGCACCTAAGCCACAAGAGAAGTTGCTGCTATATCTGGCGGCAACCAATCAAGTGGTTAGTGCTGCGTTAGTAGCGGAGAGGGAGGCGGATGATGAGCCAGCGACCGCGGCAGGCGAGTCCAGCGACAAGCAGGGGGCTTCCCCGACAAGTTTTGGTTCCGACAAGGATAGATCTGCGCAACCACAAGAAGAGAAACAGAAGAAGATGGTGCAGCGCCCAGTTTACTTGTTCAGTTCCCTTCTGCAGGGGGCTAGATCAAGGTACTCTGGTGTGCAGAAATTGCTTTTCGGCCTTCTCATGGCATCGAGGAAGCTGCACCATTACTTTCAAGCACATGAAATCACAGTTGTCACTCGCTTTCCGTTGAAGAGGATACTGCAGAATCCAGAAGCAACAGGCAGGATTGTCGAGTGGGCGCTGTAATTGTCAAGCTTTGGCCTCAAGTTTGAGAGCACTTCAACTATCCAGAGCCGAGCATTGACAGAATTCATAGCAGAATAGACGCCAACACCTGATGGAGAAACTCCAGAGAGGAGCATCCCCGTCAAGGAAGTGAACAAAGAATGGATCATGTACTTTGATGGTGCCTTCTCGCTGCAAGGCGCCGGTGCGGGCGTACTACTCGTCGCGCCCACTGGAGAGCACCTCAAGTACGTGGTCCAGATGCACTTTCCCAAGGAGCAAGCAACAAACAATACTGTGGAGTATGAAGGCTTGCTTGCCGGACTTAGGATCGCGGCAGACCTTGGGATCAAGAAGCTTATTGTCCGGGGTGACTCACAGCTTGTCGTCCGTCAAGTAAACAAAGATTATCAGAGTCCGTTGATGGAAGCCTACATTGATGAAGTGAGGAAGCTGGAAGATCATTTTGACTGCCTGCAAATGGAACATGTTCCAAGAGTTCAAAATGACATTGCAGACGGCCTGTCAAAGTGCGCCGCACTCAAGTTACCTGTGGAACCAGGGATTTTTGTGCTCAAGCTGACTCAACCATCTGTAACACCATCAACTGGACAGAGCAAGACGAGGAAGTTGGTTACTGGCGACTTCTTTCCGGCAGAGCTCCTCGAAGCCGCCGTCAAGAAGATCCCCAAGATCAACACAAAGAGTGCTGAGGAGCAGTCTGCTCCGACAAGCCCTAGGGCTTGTTTCGTCGAAGCAGACGCTCCCGACAAGCTATGTCCCGACACGCTTGCCGGGGAGCATCACGCTCCGGCTGAATCACAGATTCTTGCCGTGGAAGCAGATGTTCCCGCAGCAGCATTTGCGTCTCTAGTCCTAGTCGTTGAGCCACAGGCTCCGGCATAGGCACAGCAGATTGTCCATTTCCTTCAAACAGGAGAACTTCCCGAAGAGCAGGAAGAAGCGGAGAGAGTATCCCGGCAATCAAGTATGTACCAGTTTGTCGATGACATATTGTACAAAAGAAGATTCAACAGAGTGAAATTGAAGTGCATTTCCCGGGAAGATGGACAGGAGCTGTTGGCGGAGATACATGGAGGCATATGTGGCCACCACATTGGCGCAAGAGCACTTGCCGGCAAAGCTTTCCGGCAAGGTTTCTTTTGGCCGACAGCCCTCCAGGATGCAACTGCACAAGTAACCAAGTGTGAAGCGTGCCAGTTCCACTCCAAACAGATACATCAACCAACTCAAGCTCTCCAAACAATACCTTTATCCTGGCCATTTTCGGTCTGTGGGCTCGACATCCTCGGCCCCTTTCCCCGAGCTGTCGGGGGCTTTGAGTACTTGTACGTCGCAATCGACAAGTTCACAAAGTGGCCTGAAGTGGAAGCAGTGAGGAAGGTGACAGCACAGTCAGCAGTGAAGTTCTTCAGGTCAATTGTTTGCCGTTTCGGAATCCCTAACAGGATCATCACCGACAATGGCACACAATTCACGAGCCACACCTTCATGCAGTACGTCCAAGATCTTGGCGCCAAGATCTGCTTCGCTTCTGTTGCTCACCCGACAAGCAACGCTCAAGCGGAGAGGGCAAACGCTGAAGTGCTGCGCGGGCTCAAGACCAGAACTTTCGACAGGCTGCACAAGTGCGGAAGAAATTGGATCGAGGAGCTGCCGGTGGTTCTTTGGTCGATCAGGACGACGCCAAATCGAGCCACTGGCCAGACACCTTTTGCTCTAGTATATGGAGCAGAAGCAGTTCTCCCCATGGAACTCGTATACGGATCGCCTCGAGTGCTCGCTTATGACGAGCTTGAGCAAGAGCAGCTGCGGCAAGACGACGCGCTGCTCCTTGAGGAAGATCGTCTTCAGGCTGCGGTACGAGCTGCTCGATACCAGCAAGCTTTGCGTCGCTACCATAGCCGCAAAGTTAACGCCAGAAGCTTCGAGGAAGGCGACCTTGTTCTTCGGCGCGTTCAGTCCGCCAAGAATTCCAACAAGTTGACGCCAAAGTGGGAAGGCCCTTATCGGGTGAAACGAGTCACTAGGCCTGGCGCTATCCGCCTTGAGACCGAAGATGGCTTTCCGGTGAGCAACTCCTGGAACATCGAGCATCTTCGTAAGTTTTATCCGTAAGGCGCGGTTGTCGGACCCTGTCCGGCAACCACCTTTCTGTACAAGTCTTGCCGCTGTTGCATGTAATCCTTTGTACAGAGCCAGGCGCAGACCCTGAGCACAAGTAAATGAAGCGCTGGTTCCCCGGGGTTATAGCATGCATGCTAGGTCGAGTCTCGTCCTTGGTTAGGGTTGATAGTGCCTAACAGCAGCTAACCCCTAGCTTAGAGGTCGAGAGTCCGTCCTTTTGCTTTTCCTTCGTTCGCAGGGCTCGCATATCCTGGCCAGACCGCTTGAGGACGAAAAGGAGAAGAAGGGCGCGCCGACACCTAGGCCCCGGCAAGCCAGTATTGCTGGGGGCTGCGAGTGCCAAGATTCGTCCGCGGCAAGCCAGAGTTGTCGGGGGCTGCAACATCAGATAAGTCTTTTTGTCCCTCTTCATGCATCCTCTTATGGACTGGGGAATGCGAAACCGCGTTTCTTCCCAAAAACCGCCTTGCTCCCTCAACTCTAGGCCCTGGAGCCCGTTCCTGGGGCCAAGCTTGGTCGTAGTTGCGGCAGCGAAGGGATGAAACGAGGAGGCCGCACCCACCTCGTTCCCGCCTCCGTCAAAGGCATGAGAAAGATCGAGCGACGTGGGAAGGCGGCAGGGCCTGTTGCCGGGAGGCGAACTGTCTGTCCGAGGGATACCAAGGATTTGCTCCTTGGCGTGGGTTCAACCCGTGAGACAAATAACCCGGCAAGCATCCCCTTTTTCATTAAAAAACATCCCACTCAGGTACAGTCCATAGAGGATGAAAAACATGAAAGAGAGGATTACAAGTTTTAAATGCAGCTAAGGCCCGAAGGCTTACAAATTAAAAAGATAAGATGCCCGTAATCCCTTTCCTGTCCCTCTCTTCAGGAGGTAGGTCAAGGAGGCGAAAAGGGCAAAGGGAGCGCCTAGGCTAACTACGGGTGCCAGAAGACACCAAGAGAACATCCCGGGGGCTGTCCGAAGGCTGGACGGTGATGGCGACGCTGAAAGTGGGGCTCGAAGACGGGGCGACAGGACGTCAGCACACTGTCGAGGGCACCACGCCCTCGTACTCCGACCTGACGGCCTTGTCGCCAGCCCTCTTCCCCTTCCGCAGCCTCCCTACGCCAGCCGCCCAAGGAGACGACCCCGGGGAGTTCAAGGAGCCGGCGACACGGATGATGGGGTCGCCGGTGCCATGCAAAGCGGCGCTCAACACCTAGTCGGACCCGCCATCCCGCCGCCCGCTACCCTCATCGTCGCTGTCGCTCCCCTCCTTGTCACTCTCGCTCGAGGGGGAGCCTTCACTATCGGAGGAGCTGTCCACACAGCACTTCGCCCGAGTGCCGAAGCACCCGAAGACCTTGACCGAGAGGAGATCGCCCTCCATCAACTTAAAATGGAGGGTGAACCCCTCCATCAGGCTGTGGATACGGGCGAACGTCTTCCACCCTCAATCAAGATACATCACATTAGGGGCTGGGAATAAAACGCGGACTCGTGTGCCACTGATCCCACAGCCCCTCATCTACAGTCTCAGTGTCTCGGGCGGGTCCGACCCCATCGCGCTCGCGAACGGAGCTGGAAGACGGAGGCGATGACGAGGCGCCCGGCGCAGCCTGACGAAGAACTCGCAAGGGTCGTCCCCTATGTGGACCGTCGTGGGGGGAGGAACCGCCGGCGGAGGCAAAGCTGGTGCGCCGCCCCGTCCGCCTCTTCCCCGAGCGCCTCGACCTTGTCCTCGACCTCGTCCGCGACCTCGCCCCCTCCTTCTTCCCCTTATGGCCGGCTCTGCCACCACGGGCGCGAGAGAGGGAGAGGTGCGCTGTCTGGCGGCGACCCTCGCCGCCACCGATGAAGGGCCAGGGTTCCCTTTCTCCATGGCGAATGGGAGAAAGGGGAGCAGAAGCTAAAGAAAGGAGGAGATGAGAGAGAGCGGGCTTCTGTGCTCCCCTCCTGCTCTTTATAAAGGAGCGAGGTGGGGGCTCGGCCGCCCCGCTCAGCGAATCAAGGCACGGGAAGAGCAGGGAGTCAGGGCCGACCCGCTGCCTCTGCTCGTGACGGCCCATATTTCCACTTCCACCGTACGCGACCCCAAGCACATGGGAGGCGCGTGGCGGGGATGCAGAGCCGAGGCGACGGATGAGGCGGCCTCGCCCCACCCCGTGATCGTGGGAGTGGACGCCTCGAAAAACCGTGCACCGGCCCCATCCAGTAAATGCACCACGCCCCCCGCCTACCTCCGTTTAGGTAGGAGGGCGTGAACCGTCCCCTTCATCATGGCTTGACGCATGCTCACGAGGATTAGCCCCGCGCACGCCGCCCACGTCACCCACGACGCCGCCTTTGACGCGTGCCGTTCTGGGTGTGCGCGGTGGAAGCGGAGAGATATGCGGTGTGACCTAGGCCGCGCGTGCCCATGCACTGTTTTGGCCCTGGACCAACAGCGCTCGGCACCGTGTCTGGCCCAGGCCCGGGGGCTCATGTCGGTGTACTTGAGTAGGGGTACCCTAGTATCCCGAACTTGTGCACGGGCAGTCGCAGCGTCCCGCGGCAAGACCCTCCACGGCTACTTTGAAGACCATTCAAGAACAAATTACTCAAACCAAGGCCCCGGCAAGAGGAGCTTGCCGGGAAGGCCAACTAAGGCCCCGGCAAGAGAAGATGGCCGGGAAGAAGACAAGACCCCGGCAAGAGGAGCTTGCCAGGAAGACCACTCAAGGCATTCCAAGAAAACTTGCCGCGACGCACTGCGCACCCCGGCAAGGCCCGGTGAGCGACAAGCTCCCGAACACGACAAGACAACGACCGCGGCAAGGAGCTTGCCGCGGGAAACCCCCACTTCGCGCCCGCGCTCCAGCACCCCTGCCAACGTGTCGCTCTGGGACCCTCCCAAGCACACGTGGAAGGAGGCCGTGCAGCTAGGGGTGCAAGGTGGCAAGCAGGCGCTGGCAAGAAGGCCATCGTGGCGATCGGTGGCGCCCCTAACGGTCATTTCATACACTGTTTGGGCGACCGGACGGGCATTAAATGCCCTTGTCCCCTGCCGTCAGAGTTAGGTAGGGGGCACTGTTGATAGCGGTTGTACCAACCTGCGTTTTTACTCTTCTACCCCTCTTTCTACGCTGCCACCTGTCGGTGACCCCTTTAGCCTATAAAAAGGAGGCCCATGCGCACGTAGAAAGGGTTCGGGTTCGGGAGGAGGGGGGGTTTCGACTCATTCGAAACTAGAGGACACCCACTCTCTCAAGCAAGAACAAAATAGAAACGCAAAACAGCAGTAGGAGTTTTATCTCTCCGGAGAGCTCCGAAGCTGGGTAAAATCCCTTGCGTGCTTCGCCTCGATCTGCTCTTCGTGCGCCCTCTGCCCCCTTGCCGGACCGAAAAGGGGCCCTGCCCCATAGGTGCTCGTTCCCCGCGACATATTCCATCTGTCATCATACCATATTTATCCATTCAAATGTTGTTCGTGTGTATCAGACGTTCAAGAGGAAGAGGGCGATTGCTGATCATGGAGGAGCACAAGCAAAGTATTTGGAAAAGGTAGTGGCGCCTGATAAATCAAATAGCCCATTAGGTGTAGTTGCAATATCACCTGACCCACAAAATACCCCAACTCTAGCAGACTCTAGCCCTACTACACTGGTCATTTCTGATGCCCCAACTCAGCAGACCCCAACTGCAGCAAATAGTATGATTATGCCAGTTGACATAGCACCAGTTGTACGACGCAAAACCCCCATTCCAGCAAAGAGTACACCAAAACGAGTTGCCAAATCCCTTTTCGAACCAGAGAGAGCCCCAATTGCAGCAAATAGGACCCCTGTTCCATTTCTTCCCAGTTTAGAAGTCGAAGCTTATGTTGTTGTCAGGAACTTTGTGCGCATATTTCCTTCATGGAAAGATTATACTGCAGACACAGAACAATTTCTAGTCTTCCTCCGCAACTTACGCGTAAGTAATGTACTAATGTTATTCATGGTCATTACTGCATATGTTTCTGCTGACAGAAGACACAAGATTTCATTCTTTTAAATAGGCGAGGAGCAAACTGGATTGTGATGACGAGCAAGAGTTGGTTGCTCTTTTCAAGCACTTGTTGATGAAGTATCATTCCTACCTGAGGCAAGAGCACTTCGATGGCAAGCCTCTGAACGAAATTTCTGTAAAGTCTCCGGTGCTGCATTTATTCGACGGTGACTGGAATAATCTTGTTACACATTGGTCTCGGCTGCAGCGTAAGGTACTGTCTATGATATCACATCACAATTTGAACTACATTTCTGCATTTTCCTTAATGTCTAACTTGTATGAAAACTGTTAGCAGAAGAACATTCGTTCTCAAGGGACCACAGAATCTCGCAACTATACTACACACTGCATTGCTCTCATGAGTACCTCTTGCCCTGTATGACCATACTTACTTTCATAGCTGTTTGATTATGTAGCATCACTGCACATGTTAGCCTCGTAATCGCCCATTTGGTGGACATTAGATGATCCGTAGGGACTCTTACACAAATTTAGAATCAATCCAATGCTTTTGAAGAGGTTTAGCTCTGCAGTCCTCTTGTAAGGACTGTACGTGGTCTATCATTGTACTTACATTAACAGCTACTCCCTCCGTCCAATAATATAAGAATGTTTTGTACAGTACACAAGTGTTCAAAACACTCTTGTATTATGGGAAGAGGGATTGGTTCATTTTGTAGCATTCTGCATCTTATCTCCCTCGCCCACCATTTACTAAAAAGATCAGATCTATATTTAATCTTACCAACAAGTAGAATACACAGACAATGCCAGTGCAGAAGTGTTGCCCATTGCTCTTGTTAGTACATTTTGTCCTGTAACGCTTGTACTTCCAAGGATTGGTAGTTGATTATGTAGCATCAATCTGCATCTTATCTTCATTATCCTCTATCCCTTCCAGTATTATCATATCTATAATTACTCTCTACAAAATGTAGAGTACATGCAATGCTTATGAAGAAGATTATGTGGTGAAATTCTTGAGTTATCCTTCCCTTGACATGGAGAAGGGCATTATAAAGCCGGTGTAACTGTTAATGTAAGTCAGTCCTTCTAAAGCCTTTATCCTCAACTGCTGTTTAATTTGCTCATACTCCCTATCGTTTACTGCTGTTTAGTTTGCTGTTTCTACCAAAATGCATGTTCGTAAGAACCATAAGTTCTAAGTTTTACTTGTAAAACCAAATTTCTTATTCATACCATGCACATTAATTAATACTCCCTATATGTATGCTTGGTGTTGTGGATCTATAATCCAATGTGTGGTGAAGCAGCCCATGTTTGCACCTTGTCATCTCCTGTTTTATCTTACTGATGTGGCTGATGATATGAACGACATGCCATGCACATTATCCAAAATAGATACAATGATTTTCTTTGCCCTTCATCTATGCTTGTTATGTTGACATGTTAATCCAGTAGTGTGGTGAAGCTCCCCGCGTTATGAACAATGCCAAATTATACTATTGATATTTTGAACTTACTCTTTATTTTCTAATTTGAAATTGGATAGAATTGACAGAACAGTTATCATCTTTGTTTATACACATGCAAAACCTGTCATCTCTCTGCTTCGTTTCAGGGTGATATGCCTGATGGCATGCACAAGTCTGCTGAAGGCTGTGAGACAAATCCAACATATATTGCAGCAAAGAAGGCAAAACATCTTGAAGATAGCGAGACAACCCCAAAGTCTTGTCTTGATGCAGTGTTCAAGTTACTTGAGACTAACAGTCAGACAAGCTCACAGAATTCGTTGTCTGAATCAGTTCGACTTCTTCCGTCCCAAGTTCTAGCAGAAAGGAATTCTACAACTCAACTTCGACTTGAAGTCCTATCTCTAAGAAAGATTGCGGAGAACACCAATGAGAATGTCATCGCTAAACAGCTACACCTGGAAGCTATGACCGACATGCTAGGCCGGTCTCACAGCCTTGCTCAGCAGCTTGCGCAGCAGTTCCCCCGCAAGGCTAACCTTTCTTGAACTGTCTTGGAAGTGGTCTCAGTTCAGTATTATTTTGTTAGGCTGCAATGGTGCCCAGTTTTTGTAATCTGCTTCTTCGTTGCGCTTTATGATCACCGGTGGCAAACTTTGATGCTCAGTGGATGTAATATACCTTAAATCCTTTATTGTATAGTGTAGGTTTATTCTTAGTTACTATGTCGTAATTTCTTTATTGTATAGAGTAGGTTTGTTCTTAATTCCTACTAGTTACTGCCATCATTCGCTATCTGAAAAAAAATCAGATGTAGTCAACCGGGCCAAAACATTCGATAACGGGCCAGGTTTTTAGCGGGCCACAATTGGGCCGGCCTGCGTCTTTCTTGGGCCCGAATGATTGGGGCCTTCACACATTGCGCCAGGCCCAAACATACACCGGCCTATATTTTAGTTGGGCCTTTTGTCGACCCAACACTTAGTTGGCCCAAGTAGTGTTGGGCCATTAACAGGCTGAATATTGTACTGGCCTACTACGGCCAAGATGAAACCACGGGCCTTTAGCAGGCCAAAATGCATGTTGGGCCTCAATTTTCACTAGTCGTCGACGGGCCTTCAGCAGGCCGAAATGTAGACCGGGCCGTTATGGGCCCAGTTAGCTCAAGGGCCGTTACCATGACGAAACATATCTCTGGCCTTAGTTGGCCCACTGATATCATGGGCCTTTAAGAGGCCAAAAGCTTAGTACAGGCATCAACGGGCCGAATTACGTGATAGGCCTTTAACAGGCCCAAAGTCACGTTGGGCTTAACTATTGCCACCTTTAGCACAGGCCGTTAGTGGGCCCGATGTCCCGTCGGACCATATATGGCCCATGGGAAGCAGGGCCATTCCCAGGCCGAAAGTCACAACGGGCTGAAATGGGCCCATGTCTACATCAGGCCTCTAACAGGCCGAAAGTCATTGGTCTGTAGTTGGGCCCGAATATTCGGCAAACAATTAACGGGCCAGATATGGATTCGGGCCGCAAATGGGCCCAAATATTGGGCGAACAATTAACGGGCCAGATCTAGCTTCGAGCCATAAATGGGCCCAAATTTTGGGCGAACAATTAACGGGCCAGATCTGGTTTCGGGGTGTAAATGGGAGTTTATTAAGCAGGTCGTTATTGGGCTGGCCCACTACTACCATATTAAGTTCTACGGGCCTTTGACTAGGCCGACCTTTTTAACCTATATGGGCCTCTGTTGGGCCCAGCCACATGTCAACGTACCATAGGCATGTCTCCTCTAATGAACGGGCGACATCTGGCCCACTGACGAGCTGACAGGTGTTCCCTTCGGCCAATCAGAACTTTACACATGGAAATTTCCCATTGGTCGGGGCTGTTAACAGGTTATCGGATCCAAAATCTGACCCGATAGCTTAACGGCGTTCCATTATGGTGGATTCCACGTGTCGGTCACCCTTGACGAAAGCACTTCTGTGACGCACGATTTATCGTCATGTAAGTGGACACTTTCGTGAAGATAATTTTGGTAATGTCATGGAACGCTTCTACGACAGCACAGGTATGACTATCTTGATTCTGTCATAAATTTGTCATGGATGTACATGCATGACAAAAAACGCGACCTACTGTGACAAACACATATCATCACGGAAGTGTATTTTTTTGTAGTGCATTGTGGTGTAATACCCTACTCCAATGTGTGATGTGGTGGATTGCCTCAGCGGCTGATAGTGAACAGTACAAAGGGAGAACAGCCTCGCGAGGGGGCTGTTCTTGAGCTGGTGCGATGAACTGCTTGGGTGAGTTCAGTCGCTTCTCTCTCTCTCTGGTTGATCTCTCGATGCCTCTACTTTGTGGTGGCTAGTCCTATTTATAGAGCGAGGCCCTGGGCCTCTCCCCAAATAATGAGCGGGAAGGGCACCAACAATTGGCCATTTTGAAGGGGAACATTTGGTACACTTATCCTGACTAAAGTTGGTCTTCGGCTGCCAAAGGCTCTGACGGTGACGCCGCCCTGGCCTCCACGATGACCTCCATCCTGCCGTTCTGCTGGTCTTGGTCTTGTTGCACCGAAATGCTAACCTTTGCCTGATGCATTGTCCTGTGCTAGCCCGCTTAGCACCGAAAGGGAAACAAGGACACTGCGCAGGCCGGCGCCCGCCTGGCACCCACCTGGCTTCCGATCGTCATGGCTTGTGTCACGGGCCCCTCGGGAGGTGACCCGCCTTGATCTCTCCACTTCCGCGCGAGCCCGCCTGAGGAGGCTGCTCCTGAGGAAGCACCCTGTCGTCTGCCCCGCGAGGCTTGGCCCCTCGTGAGGGTCTTGAGCTTGAGCCGATGAAGCTGGGCTGCACTGGGCCCCTACTTGAGCCACACCGCAGGCCGCAGGCAGGCAAGTCTGGGGACCCCCATTCCCAGAATGCCGACAACAGTTACCTCATCAAGTTCTACTTTCCTCCCACTCACTTCTTTCGAGAAAAACTCCTTCTCTGGAAAGGATCCATTCTTAGCAACGAATGTCTTGCCTTCGGATCTGTGATAGAAGGTGTACCCAACTGTCTCCTTTGGGTATCCTATGAAGACACATTTCTCCGATTTGGGTTTGATCTTAACAGGGTGAAACTTTTTCACATAAGCATCGCAACCCCAAACATTAGAAACGACAACTTTGGTTTCTTGCCAAACCACAGTTCATATGGTGTCGTCTCAACGGATTTAGATGGTGCCCCATTTAACGTGAATGCAGCTGTCTCTAATGCATAACCCCAAAACGTTATTGGTAAATCGGTAAGAGACATCATAGATTGTACAATATCTAATAAAGTACGGTTATGATGTTCGGACACACCATTACGATGTGGTGTTCCAGGTGGCGTGAGTTGCGAAACTATTCCGCATTGTTTCAAATGAAGACCAAACTCGTAACTCAAATGTTCTCCTCCACGATCAGATCATAGAAACTTTATTTTCTTGTTACGATGATTTTCCACTCCACTCTGAAATTATATGAAATTTTCAAATTTTTCAGACTTATGTTTCATCAAGTAGATATACCCATGTCTGCTCAAATCATCTGTGAAGGTCAGAAAATAATGATACCCGCCGCGAGCATCAACACTCATCAGATCGTATACATCAGTATGTATTATTTCCAATAATTCAGTTGCTCGTTCCTTTGTTCCGGATAACGGAGTCTTAGTCACCTTGCCCATAAGGCATGGTTTGCAAGCATCAATTGATTCATAATCAAGTGATTCCAAAATCCCATCAGCATGGAGTTTCTTCATGCGCTTTACACCAATATGACCTAAACGGCAGTGGAACAAATAAGTTGCACTATCATTATTAACTTTGCATCTTTTGGCTTCAATATTATGAATATGTGTATCACTACGATCGAGATTCAACAAACCATTTTCATTGGGTGTATGACCATAGAAGGTGTTATTCATGTAAACAGAACAACAATTATTCTCTAACTTAACTGAATAACCGTATTGCAATAAACATGATCAAATCATATTCATGCTCAACGCAAACACCAAATAACACTTATTTAGGTTCAACACTAATCCCGAAAGTATAGGGAGTGTGCGACGATGATCATATCAATCTTGGAACTACTTCCAACACACATCGTCACCTCGCCCTTAACTAGTTTCTATTCATTCTGCAACTCCCATATCGAGTTACTACTCTTAGCAACTGAACCAGCATCAAATGGCGAGGGGTTGCTATAAACACTAGTAAAGTACACATCAATAACATGTATATCCAATATACCTTTGTTCACTTTGGCATCCTTCTTATCCGCCAAGTATCTAGGGCATTTCCACTTCCAGTGACGATTTCCTTTGCAGTAGAAGCACTCAGTTTCAGGCTTGTGTCTACCTTTGGGCTTCTTCACAGGAGCAGCAACTTGCTTGCCGTTCTTTTTGAAGTTCCCCCTCTTCCCTTTACCCTTTTTCTTGAAACTAGTGGTCTTGTCAACCATCAACACTTGATGTTTTTCTTGATTTCTACCTTCGCCAATTTTAGCATCGCAAAGAGCTTGGGAATTGTTTTCGTCATCCCTTGCATATTATAGTTCATCACAAAGTTCTAGTAACTTGGTGATAGTGACTAGAGAACTTTGTCAATTACTATATTATCTAGAAGATTAACTCCCACTTGATTCAAACAATTGTAGTACCCAGACAATCTGACCACATGCTCACTGGTTGAGCTATTCTCCTCCATCTTGTAGGCAAAGTACTGTCAGAGGTCTCATACCTCTCGACACGGGCATGAGTATGAAATACCAATTTCAACTCTTGGAACATCTTATATGCTTCGTGGCGTTCAAAACATTTTTGAAGTCCCAGTTCTAAGACGTAAAGCATGGTGCACTATACTATCAAGTAGTCATCATACCAAGCTTTTGTCAAAACGTTCATAATGTCTGCATCTGCTCCTGCAATAGTTCTGTCACCCAGCGGTACATCAAGGACATAGTACTTCTATGTAGCAATGAGGATAATCCTCAGATCACGGAGCTAGTCCGCATCTTTGCTACTAACATCTTTCAACTTATTTTTCTCTAGGAACATATCAAAAATAAATGGGGAACTACATTGCGAGCTATTGATCTACAACATAGATATGCAAATACTATCAGGACTAAGTTCATGATAAATTAAATTTCAATTAATCATATTACTTAAGAAATCCCACTTAGATTGACATCCCTCTAATCATCTAAGTGATCACGTGATCCAAATCAACTAAACCATGTCCGATCATCATGTGAGATGGAGTAGTTTTCAATGGTGAACATCACTATCTTGATCGTATCTACTATATGATTCACGCTCGACCTTTCGGTCTCAGTGTTCCGAGGCCATATCTGCATATGCTAGGCTCGTCAAGTTTAACCTAAGTATTCTGCATGTGCAAAAATGGCTTGCACCCGTTGTATGTGAACGTAGAGCTTATCACACCCGATCATCACGTGGTGTCTCGGCACGAAGAACTGTCGCAATGGTGCATACTTAGGGAGAACACTTATACCTTGAAATTTTTAGTAAGGGATCATCTTATAAAGCTACCACCAAACTAAGCAAAATAAGATGTATATAAAAGATAAACATCACATGCAATCAAAATATGTGACATGATATGGCCATCATCATCTTGTGCTTTTGATCTCCATCTCCAGAGTACTGACATGATCTCCATTGTTACCAGCATGACACCATGATCTCCATCATCTTGATCTTTTATCAACGTGTCGTCACTGTTGGGGAACATAGTAATTTCAAAAAAATTACCACGCACGCGCAAGATCATGGTGGTGCATAGCAACGAGAGGGGAGAGTGTTGTCCACGTACCCTCGTAGACCGACAGCGGAAGCGTTAGCACAACGCGGTTAATGTAGTCGTAAGTCTTCACGGCCTGACCGATCAAGCACCGAAAGCACGACACCTCCGAGTTCTAGCACACGTTCAGCTCGATGACTTCCCTCGAACTCCGATCCAGCCGAGTGTCGAGGGAGAGTTCCGTCAGCACAACGGCGTGGTGACGATCATGATGTTCTACCATCGCAGGGCTTCGCCTAAGCACCGCTACAATATTATCGAGGAGGACTATGGTGGAGGGGGGCACCGCACACGGCTAAGAGATCAATGATCTGTTATTGTGTCTAGAGGTGCCCCCTGCCCCCGTATATAAAGGAGCACGGGGGGAGGGGGTGGCCGGCCAGGGAGGAGGCGCCAAGGGGAGTCCTACTCCCACCGGGAGTAGGACTCCCTCCTTCCTTGTTGGATTAGGAGAAGGGGGGAAGAGAAGGGAGAGAGAGGAAGGAAAGGGAGGGGCGCCGCCCCCCACTCCTTGTCCTATTCGGACTAGGGGGGAGGGGCGAGCGGCCCTGCCCTGGCCTCCTCTCCTCTTCTCCACTAAGGCCCACTATGGCCCATTAAGCCCCCGGGGGGTTCCGGTAACCCCTTGGTACTCCGATAAAATCCCGATTTCACCCAGAACACTTCCGACATCCAAATATAGGCTTCCAATATATCAATCTTCATGTCTCGAACATTTCGAGACTCCTCGTCATGTCCGTGATCACATCCGGGACTCAGAACAACCTTCATTACATCAAAACTCATAAACTCATAATATAACCATCATTGAAACATTAAGCGTGCGGACCCTACGGGTTCGAGAACTATGTAGACATGACCGTGACACGTTTCCGGTCAATAACCAATAGCGGAACCAGGATGCTCATATTGGCTCCTACATATTCTACGAGGATCTTTAACGGTCAAACCGCATAACAACAGACGTTGTTCCCTTTGTCATCGGTATGCTACTTGCCTGAGATTTGATCCTCGGTATCTCAATACCTAGTTCAATCTCGTTACTAGCAAGTCTCTTTACTCATTTATGTAATGCATCATTCTGTAACTAACTCATTAGCTACATTGCTTGCAAGGCTTATAGCAATGTGCATTACCGAGAGGGCCCAGAGATACCTCTCCGACAATCGGAGTGACAAAACCTAATCTCGAAATACGCCAACTCAACATGTACCTTTGGAGACACCTATAGAGCTCCTTTATAATCACCCAGTTACATTGTGATGTTTGGTAGCACACAAAGTGTTCCTCCAGTAAACGGGAGTTGCATAATCTCATAGTTGTAGCAACATGTATAAGTCATCAAGAAAGCAATAACAACATACTAAACGATCAACTGCTAAGCTAACGGAATGGGTCAAGTCAATCACATCATTCTCCTAATGATGTGATCTCGTTAAGCAAATGACAACTCATGTCTATGGTTAGGAAACATAACCATCTTTGGTTAATGAGCTAGTCAAGTAGAGGCATACTAGTGACATTCTGTTTGTCTATGTATTCACACATGTATCATGTTTCCGGTTAATACAATTCTAGCATGAATAATAAACATTTATCATGATATAAGGAAATAAATAATAACTTTATTATTGCCTCTAGGGCATATTTCCTTCAGTCTCCCACTTGCACTAGAGTCAATAATCTAGATTACACAGTAATGATTCTAACACCCATGGAGCCTTGGTGTTGATCATGTTTTGCTCGTGGAAGAGGATTAGTCAACGGGTCTGCAATATTCAGATCCGTATGTATCTTGAAAATCTCTATGTCTCCCACCTGGACTTGGTCCCCGATGGAAATGAAGCGTCTCTTGAGGTGCTTGGTCCTCTTGTGAAATCTGGATTCCTTTGCCAATGCAATTGCACCAGTATTGTCACAGAAGATCTTCATTGGTCCTAATGCACTAGGTATGACACCTAGATCAAAAATGAACTCCTTCATCCAGACTCCTTCATTTGCTACTTCCGAAGTAGCTATGTACTCCGCTTCGCATGTAGATCCCGCCACGACGCTTTGTTTAGAACTGCACCAACTGACAGCTCCACCGTTCAATATAAACACGTATCCGGTTTGTGATTTAGAATCATCTGGATCAGTGTCAAAGCTTGCATCGACGTAACCATTTACGACTAGCTCTTTGTCACCTCCATAAACGAGAAACATATCCTTAGTACTTTTCAGGTATTTCAGGATATTCTTGACCGCTATCCAGTGATCCACTCCTGGATTACTTTGGTACCTCCCTGCTAAACTTATTGCTAAGCATACATCAGGTTTGGTACACAGCATAGCATACACGATATAGCCTATGGCTGAAGCATAGGGAACATCTTTCATTTTCTCTCTATCTTCTACTGTGGTCGGGCATTGAGTCTGACTCAACTTCACACCTTGTAATACAGGCAAGAACCCTTTCTTTGCTTGATCCATTTTGAAATTTTTCAAAACTTTATCAAGGTATGTGCTTTATGAAAGTCCAATTAAGCGTCTTGATATATCTCTATAGATCTTGATGCCCAATATGTAAGTAGCTTCACCAAGGTCTTTCATTGAAAAACTTTTATTCAAGTATCCTTTTATGCTATCCAGAAATTCTATATCATTTCCAATTGACAATATGTCATCTACATATAATATCAGAAATGCTACAGAGCTGCTACTCACTTTCTTGTAAATACAGTCTTCTCCAAAAGTCTGTATAAAACCATATGCTTTGGTCACACTATCAAAGCGTTTATTCCAACTCCAAGAGGATTGCACCAGTCCATAAAAGGATCGCTGGAGCTTGCACACTTTGTTAGCACCTTTTGGATCGACAAAACCTTCTGGTTGCATCATATACAACTCTTCTTCCAGAAATCCATTCAGGAATGCAGTTTTGACATCCATTTTCCATATTTCATAATCATAAAATGCGGCAATTGCTAACATGATTCAGACAAACTTAAGCATCGCTACTGGTGAGAAAGTCTCATCGTAGTCAACTCCTTGAACTTGTCGAAAACCTTTCGCAACAAATCGAGCTTTGTAGATATTACATTACCATCAGCGTCAGTCTTCCTCTTGAAGATCCATTTATTCTTGATGGCTTGCCGATCATCGGGCAAGTCAACCAAAGTCCATACTTTGTTCTCATACATGGATCCCATCTCAGATTTCATGGCCTCAAGCCATTTTGCAGAATCTGGGCTCATCATCGCTTCCTCATAGTTCGTAGGTTCGCCATGGTCAAGTAACATGACTTCCAGAATAGGATTACCATACCACTCTAGAGCGGATCTTACTCTGGTTGACCTACAAGGTTCTGTAGTAACTTGATCCAAAGTTTCATGATCAATATCATTAGCTTCCTCACTGATTGGTGTAGTCGTCACAGGAACCGGTTTCTGTGATGAACTATTTTCCAATAAAGGAGCAGGTACAGTTACCTCATCAAGTTCTACTTTCCTTCCACTCACTTCTTTCTAGAGAAACTCCTTCTCTAGAAAGGATCCAAATTTAGCAACAAAAGTCTTGCCTTCAGATCTCTTATATAGTCTCTCTTGGGTATCCTATGAAGACACATTTCTCCGATTTGGGTTCGAGCTTATCTGGTTGAAGTTTCTTCACATAAGCATCGCAGCCCCAAACTTTAAGAAACGACAACTTTGGCTTCTTGCCAAACCAGAGTTCATAAGGCGTCGTCTCGACGGATTTTGATGGTGCCCTATTTAACGTGAATGCAGCCGTCTCTAAAGTTTAACCCCAAAATGATAGCGGTAAATCAGTAAGAGACATCATAGATCGTATCATATCTAGTAAAGTACGATTACGACGTTCGGATACACCATTATGTTGTGGTGTTCCGGGTGGCGTGAGTTGTGAAACTATTCCGCATTGTTTCAAATGTAAACCAAACTCGTAACTCAAATATTCTCCTCCAGGATCAGATCGTAGAAACTTTATTTTATTGTTACGATGATTTTCCACTTCACTCTAAAATTCTTTGAACTTTTCAAATGTTTCAGACTTGTGTGTCATTGAGTAGATATACCCATATCTGCTCAAATCATCTGTGAAGGTGTGAAAATAACGATACCCGCCGCGAGCCTCAGTATTCATTGGACCACACACATCAGTATGTATCATTTCCAACAATTCAGTTGCTCGGTCCATAGTTCCGAAGAACAGCGTTTTAGTCATCTTGCCCATGAGGCACGGTTCGCAAGTACCAAGTGATTCATAATCAAGTGATTCCAGAAGTCCATCAGTATGGAGTTTCTTCATGTGCTTTACACCGATATGACCCAAACGGTAGTGCCACAAATAAGTTGCACTATCATTATCAACTCTGCATCTTTTGGCTTCAACATTATGAATATGTGTATCACTACTATCGATATTTAATAAAAATAGACCACTCTTCAAGGGTGCATGACCATAAAAAATATTACTCATATAAAAAGAACAACCATTATTCTCTGATTTAAATGAATAACTGTCTCGCATCAAACAAGATCCAAATATAATGTTCAAGCTTAACGCCGGCACCAAATAACAATTATTCAGGTCTAAAACTAATACCGAAGGTAGATGTAGAGGTAGCGTGCCGACCGCGATCACATTGACTATGGAACCATTTCCCACGCGCATCGTCACCTCGTCCTTAGCCAATCTTCGCTTAAGCCGTAGTCCCTATTTCGAGTTGCAAATATTAGCAACAGAACCAGTATCAAATACCCAGGTGGTACTGCGAGCATTAGTAAGGTACACATCAATAACATGTATATCTCATATACCTTTGTTCACCTTGCCATCCTTCTTATCTGCCAAATACTTGGGGCAGTTCCGCTTCTAGTGACCAGCCTGCTTGTAGTAGAAGCACTCAGTCTCAGGCTTAGGTCCAGATTTGGGTTTGTTCTCTTGAGCAGCAACTTGTTTGCTGCTCTTCCTGAAGTTCCCCTTCTTCTTCCCTTTACCCTTTTTCTTGAAACTGGTGGTCTTATTGACCATGAACACTTGATGCTCCTTCTTGATTTCTACCTCTGCAGCCTTTAGCATTGTGAAGAGGTCAAGAATAGTCTTTTCCATCCCTTGCATATTATAGTTCATCACAAAGCTCTTGTAGCTTGGTGGCAGTGATTGAAGAATTCTGTCGATGACACTATCATCAGGAAGATTAACTCCCAGTTGAATCAAGTGATTATAATACCCAGACATTTTGAGTATATGTTCACTGACAGAACTATTCTCTTCCATCTTGCAGCTATAGAACTTATTGGAGACTTCATATCTCTCAATCCGTGCATTTGCTAGAAATATTAACTTCAACTCCTGGAACATCTCATATGCGACATGAAGTTCAAAACGTCGTTGAAGTCCTGGTTCTAAGCCGTAAAGCATGGCACACTGAACTATCGAGTAGTCATCAACTTTGCTCTATCAGACGTTCTTAACGTTGTCAATTGCATCTGCAGCAGGTCTGGCACCCAGCGGTGCTTCTAGGACGTAATTCTTCTGTGCAGCAATGAGGATAATCCTCAAGTTACGGACCCAGTCTGTGTAATTGCTACCATCATATTTCAACTTAACTTTCTCAAGGAACGCATTAAAATTCAACGGAACAACAGCACGAGCCATCTATCTACAACAAACATAGACAAGCAAAATACTACCAGGTACTAAGTGCATGATAAATTTAAGTTCAATTAATCATATTACTAAAGATCTCCCACTTAGACAGACATCCCTCGAATCATCTATGTGATCATGTGATCCAAATCAACTAAACCATGTCCGATCATCACGTGAGATGGAGTAGTTTTCAATGGTGAACATCACTATGTTGATCATATCTACTATATGATTCACTCTCGACCTTTCGGTCTCAATGTTTCGAGGCCATATCTGTATATGCTAGGCTCGTAAAGTTTAACCTGAGTATTCTGCATGTGCAACTGTTTTGCACCCGTTGTATTTCAACGTAGAGCCTATCTCACCTGATCATCACGTGGTGTCTCAGCACGGAGAACTTTCGCAACGGTGCATACTCAGGGAGAACACGTATGCCTTGAAATTTGGTGAGAGATCATCTTATAATGCTACCGTCAATCAAAGCAAAATAAGATGCATAAAGGATAAACATCACATGCAATAAATATAAGTGATATGATATGGCCATCATCATCTTGTGCTTGTGATCCCCATCTCCGAAGCACCGTCGTGATGACCATCGTCACCGGCGCCACACCTTCATCTCCGTTGTAGCATCGTTGTCGTTTCGCCACCTATTGCTTCTACGACTGTCGCTACCGCTTAGTGATAAAGTAAAGCAATTACAGGGCGCTTGCATTTCATACAATAAAGCGACAACCATATGGCTCCTGCCAGTTGTCGGTAACTCGGTTACAAAACATGATGATCTCATACAATAAAATATAGCATCACGTCTTGACCATATCACATCACAACATGCCCTGCAAAAACAAGTTAGACGTCCTCTACTTTGTTGTTGCAAATTTTACGTGGCTGCTATGGGCTGAGGAAGAACCGTTCTTACCTACGCATCAAAACCACAACGATAGTTCATCTAGTTAGTGATGTTTTAACCTTCTCAAGGACCGGGCGTAGCCACACTTGGTTCAACTAAAGTTGGAGAAACTGACACCCGCCAGCCACCTATGTGCAAAGCACGTCGGTAGAACCAATCTCGCGTAAGCGTACGCGTAATGTCGGTCCGGGCTGCTTCATCCAACAATACTGCCGAACCAAAGTATGACATGCTTGTAAGCAATATGACTTGTATCGCCCACAACTCACTTGTGTTCTACTCATGCGTATAACATCTACGCATAAAATCTGGCTCGGATGCCACTGTTGGGGAACATAGTAATTTCAAAAAAAATCCTACGCACACGCAAGATCATGGAGATGCATAGCAACGAGAGGGGAGAGTGTTGTCCACGTACCCTCGTAGACCGAAAGCAGAAGCGTTAGCACAACACGGTTGATGTAGTCGTACGTCTTAACGGCCCGACCGATCAAGCACCGAAAGCACGACACCTCCGACTTCTAGCACACGTTCAGCTCGATGAAGTCCCTCGAACTCCGATCCAGCCGAGTGTCGAGGGAGAGTTCGGTCAGCACAACGGCGTGATAACGATGATGATGTTCTACCGTCGCGGGGCTTCGCCTAAGCACCGCTACATTATTATCGAGGAGGACTATGGTGGAGGGGGGCACCGCACACGGCTAAGAGATCAATGATCTGTTGTTGTGTCTAGAGGTGCCCCCTGCCCCCGTATATAAAGGAGCAAGGGGGGAGGGGACGGCCGGCCAGGGAGGAAGCGCACCAAGGGGAGTCCTACTCCCACCGGGAGTAGGACTCTCTTCTTCCTTGTTGGATTAGGAGAAAGGGGGAAAGAGGAGGGAGAGAGAGGAAGGAAAGGGGGGGCCCGCCCCCCTCTCCTTGTCCTATTCGGACTAGGCGGGAGGGGCATGCGGCCCTGCCCTGGCCTCCTCTCCTCTTCTCCACTAAGGCCCACTATGGCCCATTAAGCCCCCGGGGGGTTCCGGTAACCCCTCGGTACTCCGGTAAAATCCCGATTTCACCCAGAACACTTCCGACATCCAAATATAGGCTTCCAATATATCAATCTTCATGTCTCGACCATTTCGAGACTCCTCGTCATGTCCGTAATCCCATCCGGGACTCTGAACAACCTTCGGTACATCAAAACTCATAAACTCGTAATATAACTGTCATTGAAAGTTTAAGCGTGCGGACCCTTTGGGTTCGAGCACTATGTAGACATGACCGAGACACGTTTCCGGTCAATAACCAATAGCGGAACCTGGATGCTCATATTGGCTCCTACATATTGTACAAAGATCTTTCTCGGTCAAACCGCATAACAACATACGTTGTTCCCTTTGTCATCGGTATGTTACTTGCCCGAGATTTGATCGTCGGTATCTCAATACCTAGTTCAATCTCGTTACTAGCAAGTCTCTTTACTCATTTATGTAATGCATCATTCCGTAACTAACTCATTAGCTACATTGCATGCAAGGCTTATAGTGATGTGCATTATCGAGAAGGCCTAGAGATTCCTCTCTAACAATCAGAGTGACAAAACCTAATCTCGAAATACGCCAACTCAACATGTACCTTTGGAGACACGTGTAGAGCTCCTTTATAATCACCCAGTTACGTTGTGACATTTGGTAGCACACAAAGTGTTCCTCCGGTAAACGGGATTTGCATAAACTCATAGTTGTAGGAACATGTATAAGTCATGAAGAAAGCAATAGCAACATACTAAATGATCAACTGCTAAGCTAACGGAATGGGTCAAGTCAATCACATCATTCTCCTAATGATGTGATCCCGTTAATCAAATGACAACTCATGTCTATGGTTAGGAAACATAACCATCTTTGATTAATGAGCTAGTCAAGTAGAGGCATACTAGTGACATTATGTTTGTCTATGTATTCACACATGTATCATGTTTCTGGTTAATACAATTCTAGCATGAAAAATAAATATTTATCATGATATAAGGAAATAAATAATAACTTTATTATTGCCTCTAGGGCATATTTTTCCTTCAGTCACATGGTCGTCTCATCAGCTATTACTTTTGCAACTATTGCTATCGCATGGCGATAAAGTAAAGCAATTACATGGCAGTTGCATCTTATGAAATAAAGAGACCACCATAAGGCTTTTGCCAGTTGCCGATAACTTTAACAAAACATGGTCATCTCATACAACAATATATATATATCTGATCACGTCTTGACAAAATCACATCACAACATGCCCTGCAAAAACAAGTTAGACGTCCACTACTAGGTTGTTGCAAGTTTTACGTGGCTGCTACGGGCTGAGCAAGAACCGTTCTTACCTACACATCAAAACCACAATGATATTTCGTCAAGTATGTGTTGTTTTAACCTTCAACAAGGACCGGGCCTAGCCACACTCGATTCAACTAAAGTTGGAGAAACTGACAGCCGCCAGCCACCTGTGTGCAAAGCACGTTGGTAGAACCAGTCTCGCGTAAGCGTACGAGTAATGTCGGTCCGGGCCGCTTCATCCAACTATACCGCTGAATGAAAGTATGACATGCTGGTAAGCAATATGACTATCGCCCACAACTCACTTGTGTTCTACTCGTGCATATAACATCTACGCATAAACCTGGCTCGGATGCCACTATTGGGGAACATAATAATTTCAAAAATATTCCTACGCACACGCAAGATCATGGTGATGCATAGCAACAAGCGGAGAGAGTGTTGTCCATGTACCCTTATAGACCGTAAGCGGAAGCGTGATGAGAAAGCGGTTGATGTTGTCGGACGTCTTCACGATCCAACCGATTGCCGAATGCACGGCACCTCCGAGGTCAGCACACGTTCATCTCGGTGACGTCCCATGAACTCCGATCCAGCAAAGCTTCAAGGGAGAGTTCCGTCAGCACGACGGCGTGATGACGGTGATGATGATGCTACCGACGCAGGGCTTCGCCTAAGTACCACTACGATATGACCGAGGTGGATTATGATGGAGGGGGGCACCGCACATGGCTACAAGATCAACTAATCAACTTGTGTGTCCTAGGGTGCCCCCTTCCCCACGTATATAAAGTAGGGAGGGGAGGCCGGCCGGCCTCTCTAGGCGCGCCAAAAGGGGGGAGGAATCCTCCTCCTAGTAGGAGTAGGATTCCTCCTTTCCTAGTCCTACTAGGAGGCGAAAGGAATGAGAGGGGGAGGAGAAGGAAAGAGGGGGCGCAGCCCCTCCCCTAGTCCAATTCGGACTAGTCCCAAGGGGGGCGCGTGGCTAGCCCTCGTGGCTTCTCCTCTTTTCCCGCTAAAGCCCACTAAGGCCCATATGTACTCCCGTATTCCCGTAACTCCCCTGGTACTCCAAAAAATACCCGAATCACTCGGAACATTTCCGATGTCCGAATGTAGAATTCCAATATATCGATCTTCACGGCTCGATCATTCGAGACTCCTCGTCATGTCAGTGATCTCATCCGGGACTCCGAACAACCTTCGGTGCATCAATTCACATAAACTCATAATACCGATAGTCACCGAATGTTAAGTGTGCGGACCCTATGGGTTCGAGAACTATGTAGACATGACCGAGACACGTTTCCGGTCAATAACCAATAGCGGAACCTGGATGCTCATATTGGCTCCTACATATTCTACGAAGATCTTTATCGGTCAAACCGCATAACAACATACGTTGTTCCCTTTGTCATCAGTATGTTACTTGTCCGAGATTCGATCGTCGGTTTTCCAATACCTAGTTCGATCTTCTCACCGGAAAGTATCTTTACTCGTTCCGTAATACATCATCCCGCAACTAACTCATTAGTTGCATTGCTTGCAAGGCTTCTAGTGATGTGCATTTCCGAGAGGGCCTAGAGATACCTCTCCGACAATCGGAGTGACAAATCCTAATCTCGATTTATGCCAACTCAACAAGTACCATCAGAGACACCTGTAGAGCACCTTTATAATCACTCAGTTATGTTGTGACGTTTGGTAGCACATAAAGTGTTCCTCCGGTATTCGGGAGTTGCATAATCGCATAGTCATAGGAACATCTATAAGTCATGAAGAAAGCAATAGCAATATACTAAACGATCAAATGCTAAGCTAACGGAGTGGGTCAAGTCAATCACAGCATTCTCTAATGATGTGATCCCGTTAATCAAATGACAACTCATGTCTAAAGCTAGGAAACTTAACCATCTTTTATTCAACGAGCTAGTCAAGTCGAGGTATACTAGTGACACTCGGTTTTTCTATGTATTCACACATGTACTAAGTTTTCGGTTAATACAATTCTTGCATAAATAATAAACATTTATTATGAAATAAGGAAATAAATAATAACTTTATTATTGCCTCTAGTGCATATTTCCTTCATACACATATTCATAATATTGAAGCCAAATGATGCAAAGTTAATAAAGATAGTGCAACTTATTTGTGGCACTGCCGTTTAGGTCATATTGGTGTAAAGCGCATGAAGAAACTCCATGCTGATGGGCTTTTAAAATCACTTGATTATGAATCATTTGATGCTTGTGAACCATGCCTCATGGGAAAGATGACTAAGACTCCGTTCTTTGGAACAATGGAGCAAGCAACTGACTCATTGGAAATAATACATACCGATATATGCAGTCCGATGAGTGTTATGGCTCTCGGCAGGTATCATTATTTTGTGTCCTTCACAGATGATTTGAGCAGATATGGTTATATCTACTTAATGAAACACAAGTCTTAAACAATTGAAAAGTTCAAAGAAGTTCAGAGTGAAGTGGAGAATATCGTAACAAGAAAATAAAGTTCTCTATGATTTGACCGCGGAGACGAATATTTCAGTTATAAGTTTGGACTTCATTTAAAACAATGTGGAATAGTTTCGCAACTCACGCCAACTAGAACACCACAACATAATGGTGTGTCCGTTCATCGGAACAATGGAGCGAGCAACCCAAATCGGAGTAGTGCACCTTCATAGGATACCCAAAAAGAAATTGTTGGGTACACTGTCTATCACAGATCCGAAGGCAAGATATTTTGTTGCTAAGAATGGATCCTTTCTAGAGAAGGAGTTTTTCCTGAAAGAATTGAGTGAGGGGAAAGTAGAACTTGATGAGGTAATTGTACCTTCTCCCGAATTGAAAAGTAGTTCATCACAGAAATCAGTTCCAGCGATTCCTATACCAATTAGTGAGGAAGCTAATGATGATGATCATGAAACTTCATATCAAGTTACTACCGAACCTCGTAGGTCAACCAGAGAACGGTCCGCACCAGAGGGGTACGGTAATCCTATTATGGAAGTCATGTTACTAGACCATGATGAACCTACGAACTATGAGGAAGCAATGATGAGCCCAGATTCCGCAAAATGGCTTGAGGCCATGAAATCTGAGATGGGATCCATGTATGAAAACAAAGTATGGACTTTGATTGACTTCCCCGATGATCGGTGAGTCGTTTAGAATAAATGGATCTTCAAGAGGAAGACGGACGCTGATAGTAGTGTTACTATCTACAAAGCTCGAATTGTCGCAAAATGTTTTCGACAAGTTCAAGGTGTTGCCTATGATGAGATTTTCTCACTCGTATCTATGCTTGAAATCTGGCAAATGGATGTCAAAACAACATTCTTTAATGGATTCTTAAAGAAGAGTTGTATATGATGCAATCAGAAGGTTTTGTCGATCCTAAAGGTGCTAACAAAGTGAACAAGCTCCAGCGATCCATCTATGGACTGGTGCAAGCATCTTGGAGTTGGAATATATGCATTGATAAAGTGATCAAAGCATATGGTTTTATACAGACTTGAAGTGAAGCCTATATTTACAAGAAAGTGAGTGGGAGCACTACAGCATTTCTGATAAGTATATGTGAATGACATATTAATGATCGGAAATAATGTAGAATTTTCAAGAAAGCATAAAGGAGTGTTTGGAAGGAGTTTTTCAAAGAAAGACCTCGGTGAAGATACTTACATATTGAGCATCAAGATCTATAGAGATAGATCAAGATGCTTGATATATTTTCAATGAGTACATACCTTGAAAAAACTTTGAAGTAGTTCAAAATGGAACTGTCAAAGAAGGAGTTCTTTCCTGTGTTGCAAGGTGTGAATTTAAGGAAAGACTCAAAACCCGACCACGGTAGATAATAGAAAGAGAATGAAAAGACATTCCCTATGCCTCAGTCATAGGTTCTATAAAGTATGCTATGCTGTGTACCAGACCTATCGTGTACCTCACCATAAGTTTGGCAAGAGGGTACAATAGTGATCCAGGAGTGGATCACTAGACATCGGTCAAACATATCCTTAGTGGAATAAGGAAATGTTTCTCGGTTATGGAGGTGACAAAGAGTTCGTCGTAAAGAGTTACGTTAATGCAAGCTTTGACAAAGATCTAGATGACTGTAAGTCTCGATCTAGATACATATTGAAAGTGGGAGAAATTAGCTAGAGTAGCTCCGTGCAAAGCATTGTAGACATAGAAAATTCGCAAAATACATACGACTCTAATTGTGGCAGACCCGTTCACTAAATTTCTCTCACAAGCAAAACATGATCACTCTTTGGGTGTTAATCACATAGCGATGTGAACTAGATTATTGACTCTAGTAAACCCTTTGGGTGTTAGTCACATGGAGATGTGAACTAATCACATAAAGATGTAAACTATTGGTGTTAAATCACATGACGATGTGAACTAGATTATTGACTCTAGTGCAAGTGGCAGACTGAAGGAAATATGCCCTAGACGCAATAATAAAGTTGTTATTTCTATTTCCTTATTTCATGATAAATGTTTATTATTCATGCTAGAATTGTATTAACCGGAAACTTAGTACATGTGTGAATACATAGACAAAACAAAGTGTCCCTAGTATGCCTCTACTTGACTACCTCGTTTATCAAAGATGGTTATGTTTCCTAACCATAGACATGTGCTTTCATTTGATGAACGGGATCACATCATTAGGAGAATGATGTGATGGACAAGACCCATTGGTTAGCTTAGCATTATGATCGTTACAGTTTCATTGCTACAGCTTTCTTCATGACTTGTACATGTTCCTCAGACTATGAGATTATGCAACTCCCGAATACCGGAGGAACACCTTGTGTGCTATCAAACGTCATAACGTAACTGGATGACTATAAAGATGCTCTACAGATGTCTCCGATCACTACTGGAATCTGGCCCTTTGCCATCTGCCGTGGCAGATGGCAAAGGCATGGTCGGCGGATGGCAAAGGCTTTGCCATCTGCCAGCAGATGGCAAACAGTTTTTCTGAAACCCTGCTGACAAAGGCTTCTTTGCCGTCTGCTGGCTGATGGCAAAGAGCCTGTGCCTTTACCATCAGCTGGCAGATGGCAAAGCCTCTTAACGGGGTTAGCCCCGTTAGAAGGCTAACGGCATACTTTGCCGTCTGCCAGCAGATGGCAAAGGTTGCATGCTTTGCCGTCTGCTAGCAGATGGCAAAGAGCCCAAATAGGCCAGCCCAAATTTTACATGTAGATGACACGTGGCCTCTTTACCATCTGCCAGCTGATGGCAAAGCTCTTTGCCATCTGCCAGCAGATGGCAAAGTGACCGATATAGCACATTCAACACATATTACCAATAGTCATGAACACATATATATCCAACACATGTTACCAATAGTAGCAAGTTTCATCCGTACATATACATAGTTTCATTAATATTACACAGTTTCATCCATAGGTAGCAAGTTTCACAAGGTCAAAATAAAAACTAAATACAAGCACTCCATCAACCCAAGCTTCCGTGATCTTAAGCAAATCTGTAAAATGGGAAAGTAGAAAGTTAGAAGAAGAAGACTAGAAGAAGATGATTATTATGATGCGGAAATATGCATGGATTGTCAAAACTTGCATTATCCTACTATCACTAGTACAACAAAGCTGCAGGTTGGCATAGTTCATGAACCATGTACATCATGACAAATACAATATCATCCAATGCTCGACTATGAACAAAATTGAACAATTACACCTCACAAAGGCGGAGCATAGAACCAACAAGCAAGTAGGAGGGGTATAAGAGGACGTGAGGAGCTCACCGAAGGGGGTTCTAGCCTAGGCCGAGCTTCATCACCATGGATGCGGCTAGGGGAATCAGACGAGTCTACCATGATAGGATCAGCAGCACCACCACCGCCAAAACTGGAATGGCCGGAGCGAATCGCCATCATATGGGTCACCACCACCGAATGATCTTGCAAGGTGTAAAGTCTCCACATTTCAGTATAAACTAGTGGCGTCAAGAAACAAGCAGTAGCAGGCAGAAGGTAAATTCTAGTAACTGATGATTAGTAGACAAAAACAGGAAATAGATCGCACCAGTAGCAAAGTCCACTGCCGCAAGTCCTAAACATTTCATTCAGATCATATATGAAACTCACTAGTTTCTCCATTCTGAAAGTTGGGACGATAGATGCCTTCAAGTCTGCGAGGGCAAAGAGCGAGGTGGGGATCAGTAAATATCAAGGATGTTGTAGTTCTGGGTTATGCTAAGTAAAAAAATAAAGGGCATAACAGATTCAAGTCAACAAAAATTAACATGTGTACATCTTGCGTAGACTATCATCATTTATAAAAGAAATACAAAACAAAATATGCAAAAGCCGTACAATGGTTAAGTGCTCACATTTAAATGCTCAAGATGCAGAACGCTTATTTACAATATTTTAGGTTTTTAAATTTGTCATCTTGAAGCATCACACTAGAAACTGACATGAAAGATCACAGGAAATAACACTGCCCCCTGATTAAGTATACTCTAAGCATCAAAAAAGTCAAACAAGCTCATTGTGCATTTTCTTTTTCAGCATGAGACACAATAAAATGTCTAGAAAATCTATTGGCATCAGTCCCAAATTCTATCTGGTGTGCTAGTAAATCTGGACGATCGATGAACATCAAACATATCAAGAAAAACAGTACACAAGGCATCAACCTAATTTCAGCAAGCAAATTAACTCAATTTAAAGAGATAGATGACAGCTAAAAACTAACACTGAATCTATAAGGTTCAGTAAAACATAGTTGGGGCAGAGCCACTATACAATACTGTATCGAGGCAGCAACCTAATTTCAGTAAGCAAATTAACTGAATTGAAAGAGATAAATCTTGTTTGCTTCATGCACCCCACACGCTACTCCACTATAGATGTACCCGAACTAATTTGCAATCAACCCTGAATAGTAAGTAGAGTAGATTTCAGAAATCTGGAACTAAACTAACCTAATTAATCATAACTAGTCATCAACCCGTGCACTTGCACGGGCTAGCATTGCTGAATAAGTATATCCTGATGATTCATATACTATTTAGAAATAAGACGCTACATTAGACCATTACATCCAAGCAAAGGAATGGACAATATAAGAAAATTACTTAGATCCTCCAAAATGTTTGCATCTAAGTATAAGAATAGCAAATATCAGCAATTGATTATCAAAATATATAGGGCACTTTAGTAGAAACTTACCAATAGTCTCTAAAGGGGTTCAGGTGAATACAATAGATCAAACTATGTATTTATGATTAGGTTTTAAGTCACATATGCTTTTACAATGGAATTTTGAATTCTAATATTCTAATATTGATCCAGTACTTAGCTTGACACGTGTCAACCTATAAAAGGGTCATGTTTGACCAAGTATTTACACAAAAATATGAAAATAAACAATATCAAATCCATATCAATATACCATCATTAGATATATTTCATAATATATGTATTCAATATTGTAGTTGTTTATATATTTTCATAATATCCTTCATCAAACATCAAAATAGTTGACTTTTAAATGAGTTTGCATGACATCTTTTGAGACCGAGGGAGGATACAGAAATAGAGACCCATGCATGCTTCAATTTCAATCGTACGCATGTTTTTTCTTCTGTAGCTGATGTCCCAAGACACTGCTCAGTTACCTATATATATATATATTTAAATCATCTTCTACCGGGAATCACTAAAGAACAAATATACTGATTTAAATAGACTCTAGAATAAATGGTGAGCATGCCATTGAACCATCAGATCGCTGAAAGGCAGCAGTTAATGGAAGCGTACAAACCAATACATCTGTAAGAAAAGTAGCATCTAAATGTATCACATTTAGGAATTAAAAAGAGCTCTTGTGAGAGATAATGTCTGCATCATGGCCATCAAAGTCAGCGGAGTCAATCTGTTAGAGGAGCTCGTGTGTAGATATAGGATAGTAGATGTGTCGGTGTACTAGAGTAGGGGTACCCTAGTATCCCGAACTTGTGCAAGGGCAGTCGCAGCGCCCCGCGGCAAGGCTTGCCGGGTGACCGCCAAGGTCCTCCGCTGGTTCCTTTGGAGCCATTCAAGAACAAAGTGTTTAAGCCGAGAAGACAAGGCCCCGGCAAGAGGAGCTTGCCGGGAAGAGACAAGGCCCCGGCAAGAGGAGCTTGCCGGGAAGGCCAACCACGACACCTCAAGAAACTGGCTGCGACGCACCGTGCGTCCCGGCAAGACCCGGCGAGCGACAAGCTTCCGGGCGCGACAAGACAACAACCGCGACAAGGCGCTTGCCGCGGCAAAGCTACCACTTTGCACCCGCGCTCCAGTGCATCCGCCAACGTGTCACCCTGAAGCCTTCTCAGGGGCGCGTGGCGAGAGCCTGTGCAGCTAGCGGTGCGAGGTGGCGAGCGGAGATGATGAAGCAGCCATCATGGCGAACGGTGGCGCCCCTAACGGTCGCTTTTTTGCACTGTTTAGGCGACACGGACGGGCATTTAATGCCTTTGTCCCCTGCCGTCAGAGTTAGGTAGGGTGCACTGTGCAAGTAGCTGTACCAACCACTTCTTTTACGTTTTTGCCCTCGCCTATGTTGCCACCTGTCGGCGACCCCTTTAGCGTATAAAAGGAGGCCCATGCACAGCGTAGGGGGGTTCGACTCATTCGAAACTAGAACACGCTCACGCTCTCGAGCAAGAAGAAAATACAAACACAAAGCAGCAGTAGGAGTTTTATCTCTCCGGAGAGCTCCGAAGCTGGGTAAAAACCGCTCACGTGCTTCGCCTCGATACGCTCATCGTGCGACCCCCACTCCCAGCCGGACCGAAAAGGGGCCCTGCCCCATAGGTGTTCGTTCCCACGACATCTTTGGCGCGCCAGGTAGGGGGCGTCGAGGTTGCGTGAACCTGATCCGGCGTTCACGCGGGCTAGATCTTCGTCATCTTCATCGACATGCCACCGAAGAGGAAGGCTTTGGAGGTGGTTGGTCCGTCCGCGTCGGTCCCGCCACCACTGGAGCAAACGGGTGGTGGGATGGACGCCGGCAGAGGAACGGGCGCCAACGAGGGAGCACATGACGCTGCCAGGTCCAAGGACAAGGCTGCACAAACCTCGGCGTCCGTACACGCATCGCGCCCTTCTCAGGAGGCGCGGGACCGACAGCGTCATGGTGCCCGCAGTACCATACGCGCGTTGGAACAAGGCCAAGCTGGTGGATCCCGGGACACTCAAGGCCAGCATGCATGTCAACATGCTGGCACGAGCGCGGCACGGTCGCCTGGACGAGATGCTGCTCCTTCTAACATGGTTAGAAGTTCGAGCATATCCCGCTCCTCGCGCCGTTCACCACCGCCGCCAAAGACTCCAGAAGAAGCGTTGGCCCGAGCCCAACTGCTCCTGGATTACCCTGCAGCGCCGGATAAGATCGACGACTGGAGGGCCACCATTCAGAGTCTCATCGGATTCGCCAACGGCGACACTCCCCGGCAACCGAGCACGTCGAAGCCGCGGCAAGATGCCCAGGCGCGAGCCGATGGCGACAAGACCGGTGGGGGTGCAACCACCGTGCACTCCCCGCCCCGAAGGCCAAGATCGCTGACTCGCCGGGTCAATCTCGACAGCGACTCCACCGCATCATCGGATCCACGAGCTCGTCGCGATCAGCGCCAAGTTCTTCAAGAACGGCAGCAGGAGGACACTCGTACCCACATCAAGCGTCGAAGAGAAGCGCGGCGTCAATCAGACCAGCGCGCTGGGCCCGCTGTCGACATGCATGCGCCAGGGGAACCAGGCGACTTGCCGTACGCGGTAGGTTGCCCTGCGTTTACTCGTGAGCTGCGGCAAGTCCAGTGGCCCAGTACGAAAAACTTCAAGCCAGACGTACCCGAGAAGTACGATGGCAGGTTGCATCCGTCAGAGTTCCTCAGCATCTACACCATTGCGGTGCAAGCTGCTGGGGGGCGCGACGACAAGAACCTTGCCAACTACTTACCGCTGGTGCTCAAGCCCAATGTCAGATCTTGGCTCATGCACTTTCCGGACAACTCCATATCCTCCTGGGTAGATTTGTGCCATCAGTTTGTCGGCGCCTTTACAGGCGGCCACAAGCCCCATGGCCAGGAGAGTGATCTTCACCTGCTCGCCCAAAAGGAAGGAGAGCCCCTGCGCAAGTATATTCAGAGATTTAGCCAAGTGCAGCGCAACATCCCAGACGTCCACCCTGCCGCGGTCATCAGCGCGTTCCATCAAAACGTGTGAAACCGCAGGATGAGGGAGGAGATGGAGATGTGCAAAATCAGAGATGTCAGCGAGCTATATGCCCTGGCTGACAGATGTGCGCATGCTGAGGAGGGGAGGAAACTCCCCGGAGAGAAAGCGGGAGCAGAAGGATCTGACAGTGAAGATGCCGCCCCGGCAAGGAAGAACCGGCGGCGGAACAATAGGAAGAGGAAAGCCAAAGATGTGCTAGTCGTCGAGCAATCCGGCAACGGAGGTGGCGCCGAGAAGGCCAAAGCTGGTAGCTCCGGCAAGGCTGTGGTGGCCACCGACAAGCAGGACGGCTCCGGCAAGCAGTACTGCAAGATCCACTGCACCAAGGGCCATGATCTCCAGACCTGCAAGAAGGTTGAGCAGCTTGTTGAGCTGAAGAAAGCTGAGTACGAACGATGCGACAAGGAGAAGGCCCAAGAAGGTACTGGAGGATCCAGTAAGAAGCGTCCCGGCCGAGGAGGGCGCCGCGGCAAGGCCAAGTAGCGGCAAGGAGACAGGCCTCCCCGCGTCCGCGACAAGGACGAAGACGAAGACGAAGATGAAGAGATGGATGAGGATGAGGCCGACATGCAGGAGTTTCAAAAAGCCACAGAGTTCCTGTGCGTTGACGGCGGTGCTTCCCTGCATGCTTCACACCGCCAGCTCAAACAGTGGGTGCGGGAAGTTAATGTAGCTGAACCACCAGTTGAGTCACGCAAGCCTCTGAAGTGGTCCAGCACACCTATCATCTCTGATGTTGAGGACCACCCTGATCGCATAACTGCGGTCGGGTGCTTGTCGATGTTGGTTTCGCCAACTATCCGCAACCTCAAGGTCACAAAGATGCTAGTTGACGGCGGGGCCGGCTTGAACCTGATCTCCTCCGCGGTACTCCAGAAGCTCCAGATCCCTGACAGCGAGCTTGAAGAGACCGCTACATTCCAAGGAATCAACCCGGGAAGGAGCAAGCCGAAAGGGAAGATCACGTTGCCAGTAACATTTGGCAGCGAGCTGAACTTCAGGACTGAGAGGGTCACTTTTGACGTTGCTGATTTCCCGTTGCACTACAATGGGATACTCGGCCGTCCAGCACTCGCCAAGTTCATGGCAGCCTCTCACTATGCATACAACATACTGAAGATGCCAGGTCCGATAAGCGTCATCTCTGTCCCTGGTGAAAAGAAGGATGCCCTTGTCTGTACCGACAAGATTTACTGGGAAGCAGCAGCCGCAGCTGATCGCAAGACACTTGCCGCTGAAGCACCCGGGGGGAAGATGAAGACCAAGTCCGGCAAGAGCTCTGATGCCCACTCCGGCAAGCGCACCTCTTCGGAGTGCTGCGCTACCATCAAGGATGCACCATCGAGCTCTACCGGCAAGTGTAAGAAGGCAAAGACAGCTTCACCAGAGACCAAGAAAGTGTCCCCCAAGGAGGACGGCACTGGTGGTACCTTCACCATCAGTGCCACGCTCGACCCTAAATAAATAGGAAAGCACGCTCGTTGCTTTCCTGCGGGCGAATGTCGACGTGGTTGCATGGCAACCGTCTGACATCCCCGGTGTTCCCAGGAAAGTAATTGAGCAACACCTTGTCGTCTGTCCTCACGCGCGGCCCGTCAAGCAGAGAGTTAGGAAACAAGCAGTGGAGCGTCAAGAATTCATTGCAGAAGAGATCAAGAAGTTCGAAGCAGCAGGTCTTATCAGAGGAGTGCTCCATCCTACGTGGTTGGCCAATCATGTAGTCGTGCGCAAAGCAAACGGGAAATGGAGGCTTTGTATTGACTTCACTGATGTTAATAAAGCTTGTCCCAAAGACCCATTTCCCTTGCCGCGCATTGACCAGATTGTTGACTCCACGGCCGGATGTGATTTGCTGTCATTTCTTGATGCATACTCAGGATATCATCAGATCTTCATGGCAGAAGAGGATGAGGAGAAAACCGCATTCATTACTCCGTGTGGCACCTACTGCTTTGTACGGATGCCTTTCGGATTAAAGAATGCTGGCTCAACATTTGCAATGGTAGTCCATGATGCTTTTGAGCCTCAGTTGCACAGAAATGTGGAAGCCTACATGGATGACATAGTGGTCAAGAGCAAAGACAAAGCAACCCTGATTCAAGATTTAGATGAAACTTTCACAAATCTGCGCAAGATCAACCTCAAGCTTAACCCCGAGAAGTGCGTGTTTGGAGTCCCTTCCGTCAAGCTTCTCGGGTTCTTCATGTCTCAGCGGGGAATAGAAGCCAATCCCGACAAGATCAAGGCCATTGAGCAGATTGAAGCACCAAAGCGCGTCAAGGATGTATGAAGGCTTGCCGGTTGCGTGACTGCTCTCAGCAGGTTTATCTCTAAGTCTGCTGAGCGCGCCCTGCCATTTTTCAAAATATTGGAAAAGGCAGGTCCAATGAAATGGACTCCGGAAGCGGAGGCTGCGCTGCAGGACTTGAAGAGGTACCTGTCCTCCACTCCAATACTTGTCGCACCTAAGCCACAAGAGAAGTTGCTGCTGTATATAGCGGCAACCAATCAAGTGGTTAGTGCTGCGTTAGTAGTGGAGAGGGAGGCGGATGATGAGCCGACAACCGTAGCAGATGCATCCAGCGACAAGCAGGGGGCTTCGCCGACAAGCTCTGGTCCCGACAAGGGTAGATCTGCGCAAGCACATGAGGAGGTGCAGAAGAAAAATGGTGCAGCGCCCAGTTTACTTTGTCAGTTCCCTCTTGCAGGGGGCTAGGTCAAGGTACTCTGGTGTGCAGAAATTGCTTTTCGGCCTTCTCATGGCCTCGAGAAAGCTGCGTCATTACTTCCAAGCACATGAGGTCACAGTTGTCACTCGCTTTCCACTGAAAAGGATACTGCAGAATCCAGAAGCAACAGGCAGAATTGTCGAGTGGGCACTGGAACTGTCAAGCTTTGGCCTCAAGTTTGAAAGCACTTCAACTATCCAGAGCCGAGCATTGGCAGAATTTATAGTAGAGTGGACGCCAACGCTAGATGAAGAAATTCCAGAAACTAGCATCTCCATCAAGGAGGCAAACAAAGAGTGGCTCATGTACTTCGATGGTGCCTTCTCGCTGCAAGGCGCCGGTTCTGGCGTGCTGCTTGTCGCATCCACCGGAGAGCACCTCAAGTACGTAGTCCAGATGCACTTGCCAAAGGAGCAAGCAACAAACAATACTGCGGAGTATGAGGGTTTGCTTGCCGGTCTCAGGATCGCGGCAGACCTTGGTATCAAGAAGCTCATTGTCAGGGGTGACTCACAGCTTGTCGTCCGCCAAGTGAATAAGGATTACCAGAGTCCATTGATGGAAGCTTATGTTGATGAAGTGAGAAAGCTAGAAGAACACTTTGACGGCCTACAGATGGAGCATGTTCCAAGAGCTGAGAACGACATCGCTGATGGCCTATCAAAGTGTGCTGCACTGAAGTTACCTGTGGAACCAGGGATCTTTGTGCTCAAGCTGACTCAACCATCCGTGACACCGTCAACTGGACAGAGCAAAAAGAGAAAGTTGATTTCTGGTGACTATTTTCCGGCAGAGCTTCCCGAATCCACCGCCAAGAAGGTCCCCAAGATCAACACCAAGAGTGCTGAGGAGCAGTCTGCTCCGACAAGCCCTACGGTTTGTTCCGTTGAAGCAGACGCTCCCGACAAGTTTTGCTCCGGCAAGCTTGCCGGGGAACTTCAAGATCCGGCTGAGCCGCAGGTTCTTGCCGTGGAAGCTGATGTTCCCGCAGCAGCATATGTGCCTTTGGTCCTTGTTGTCGAGCCGCAAGCTCCAGCATGGGCACAGCAGATTGTCCATTTCCGTCAGACAGGAGAACTTCCCGAAGAGAAAGAAGAAGCAGAAAGAGTAGCCCGGCAGTCGAGTATGTACCAGTTCGTCGATGACGTACTGTACAAAAGGAGACTCAACGGTGTGAAATTTAAGTGTATCCCCCGGGAAGACGGACAAGAGCTGTTGGCGGAGATACATGGAGGCATATGTGGCCAATACATTGGCGCAAGAGCACTTGCCGGCAAGGCGTTCCGGCAAGGTTTCTTTTGGCCAACAGCCCTCCAGGATGCAACTGCACAAGTAACCAAGTGTGAAGCGTGCCAGTTCCATTCCAAGCAGATACACCAACCAGCTCAAGCTCTCCAGACGATCCCTTTATCCTGGCCGTTTTCGGTCTGGGGGCTCGACATCCTCGGCCCCTTCCCCCGAGCTGTCGGGGGCTTTGAGTACTTGTACGTTGCTATCGACAAGTTCACAAAGTGGCCGGAAGTGGAAGGAGTGAGGAAGGTGACAGCACAGTCAGCAGTCAAGTTCTTTGGGTCGATTGTTTGCCGTTTCGGAGTCCCTAACAGGATCATCACCGACAACGGCACGCAATTCACGAGCCGCACCTTCATGCAATACGTCCAAGATCTTGGCGCCAAGGTCTGCTTCGCTTCTGTTGCTCACCCGAGAAGCAACGGTCAAGCGGAGAGGGCAAATGCTGAAGTGCTGCGCGGGCTCAAGACCAGGACTTTCGACAGGCTGCACAAGTGCGGGAAGAACTGGATTGAGGAGCTGCCGGTGGTTCTTTGGTCGATCAGGACGACGCCAAATCGAGCCACTGGCCAGACACCTTTCGCTCTAGTCTACAGAGCAGAGGCAGTTCTCCCCATGGAACTCGTATACGGGTCGCCTCGAGTACTCGCTTATGATGAGCTTGAGCAAGAGCAGCTGCGACAAGATGACGCGCTGCTCCTTGAGGAAGACCGTCTTCAAGCTTCTGTAAGAGCTGCTCGCTACCAGCAAGCTTTGCATCGCTACCATAGCCGCAAAGTTAATGCCCGAAGTCTCGAGGAAGGCGACCTTGTTCTTCGGCGAGTTCAGTTCGCCAAGAATTCCAACAAGTTGACGCCGAAGTGGGAAGGCCCTTACCGGGTGAAACGAGTCACTTGCCCGGCGCTGTCCGCCTTGAGACCGAAGATGGCTTTCCGGTGAGCAACTCCTAGAACATTGAGCATCTTCGTAAGTTTTACCCGTAAGGCCCGGTTGCCGGAACCTGTTCCGGCAACCACCTTTTGTACAAGCCTTGCCGCTGTTGCATGTAACCCTTTGTACAAAGCCGGGCGCAGATCCCGTGCATAAATAAAATTCATGTGCTCCGCACATCTTGTCAATTTCATGCTCTTTGTTTTTCGCATGTATTTTCTGACATTTTGTGCAGCACCTGCCCTCGGTAAGCAATAACGAGCCTTAAGGCTCCATATCTTTATTTTCTCTTCTTTCTTTTTCTCGAAGAAACGGAAAGGTTCCCTCGCGCACAAGTTTTCCGGGGGGGAAGGAGAAGATAATGGTATGGACCAGGCGTCGTTCAAGCAAGTTTTACCTTACCGGGAAGCAGACGACATAAAAGCTAAGTTGCCAAAATTTGAGAAATCAGTTCTTAAATTCTTAAGTTATCTTCCTTGAACGACCGTGCTTTGTATGGAAAACATGTGCGCGGAGGAACCAACTCGTAGCTAGTTGTGCCCTTACTTTGTTTCGAGTCTGCTCAACAATTTAAGTGTGCTACGACTAGTTGCGACAAGGTTTCTTGTCGGTACCGGCACCGCCAGCAGGCTGCTGATGTTCCGCACTCAGCGCTCGCGGCAAAGGTGCCTGCGCCGACAAGTTCCCTAAAAGCGTAGGGCAAAAACATACAAAGGAAGGGACCAAGTAGAGGAAGTAACATAGCAGTAGATAACCAAGATAAAGTTATATTACAAAATAAGCTTGTCGCAACTCTAACGGAATGTTCTTGTAACATGGTCAGCAGCGACAAGAAAAAGAAAAAGCGGGCGGCCTAATCCACGCGACCGCCGTCAACCCTCTTGACTTCGTTCACCTTGTCCACAATGGGTGCGAAAAGGGCCTTAAGCCCGTCCAGATAAGCGTCCGCCGGCAGCTTCTTGAGGATGTTGGTGAGGTTGAGGCCTGGGTTGCGGAAGGCCACCTTCACCAACACCTTCTCCAGAACTCTGGCGCAGATCGTGCGCGACTCGTCGGCCAGCTGCTTTGGGATATTCTCTCGGAGCCGCTGGAGAGCCGTCGCCACGCCCTTGAAGAACAGAGTGAGCTTGGCGCTGGGATGAAGGTTCTCATCGGAGGAGTACCCGAGATCCTCCACCCCCAGCTGCACCAGCTCCTCATCGATGACTGCAGCAATGTTTACGAGGCCCTCAGTCCGGAGCTCCACCGTAGCCCTGAAGGTGTTTTGAGTCTCGGCGGCCCTCCTAGCAGCTCTTCGTTGGCCTTGATCTGCTCCCTCAAGGTCGCCTCCTGCCCCTTGGCGCTGTCCAGCGCCTGGGTCAGTGTGGCCAGCTTCAGCTCGAGATCAGCATTGGAGTCCTTGGCGGCGCTCAACTCCTTGCCCTTCTCGGCAGTTGACCCTGCAGATCACCATGGGCGAGGGCGTCCTTCTCGCGCTCGCGCTAAAGCGCAGCAAGCTATTCATCCTTTGCCTCGAGATCGCCCTCCAGCCGCACCACCTTCGTCTCCAACTCATTCTGGGCGGCCTCGGCAGCTGCGGCAGCGTCCTTCGCTTCCTTGAGGGACTCGTCAAGTGATTGCTCGCGCGCAGCAAGCTCCTCCTTGTAGTTGTCCAGATTGACTTTCCGCTGCGTCAGCTCACCTTCCCGTGTGGACAGCTCCTCGGCGGCAAGCCTCAGTTGTTCCGCAGCCTCAGCCTTCTCGAGGAGCAAGGCTTTCCACACCTCGACGAGCTGCGCCCGCTCCTCTGCAATGGACCGGAGAGCTTCCTGATTTCGTTCCCGGAGCTCCGCCGCGCGCTTCTCAATGTCTGCTCCCGCCCGCGCGACAAGCGCTTCCCGGGACTCCACCTTGGCTTGTCGGGCGCGGTAGAGCGACACCAGCTTCGAGAGCAGTTGCTCCTCCTTGGACTCGCCGCTGCTGCTACTTGGCGCGTCCACCAACGTCAGCCCCGGCGGAGGCGAGCACTTCCCCGTCAAAAGCCTCTCCTTCGACCGGCGCCCTGGAGCTCGACGCCCAGGGAAGCTTGACGAAGACACCGTCACCGGCCTTCAAGTAGGCGCCAGACTAGGGCTCTTCAGAGACTAGCGCTGCATCAACGGCGGAGGGGTCGGCGGTCGGTGTAGCGCCTTGCGCTCCTGCGCCCTTAGGGTCGTCAGTGCGATCGCCGGACCCCTCGCCAGCTCCTGCGCCAGCAGCCTTGGCGGCCTCCTCGTCGGTGGGATCATCAGCGCCGGCCTCTTCTTCGGTGGCGGCGGCGTCGCCAGTGTTGCCGCGCGCGTCCTCCTCACCGGTGGCCTCGGTCTCCATCGGCTCCGTGGAAGGCGGATCTGAGAGCCGGATGAGGGAGAAAAGTCAAGCAAATGATCAAAAAGAGAAATCAGAAGAAGAAAAACTCAAGGGAAGTTTCAGGCAAGAAAGATTACCTGTGCTGGGATCCATAGTCAAGGGCTCCACCACCGGGGGATCGTTGGCACTGTCCCTTGCCGGAGACTCCTCCCTTGCCGGAGAACGCTCCCTTGCCGGGGAGTCCGCCCTTGGTGGCGTAGTCGAAGCAAACGACGAGTCGGAAGGGATTTCCAGGCCCTCCTAGTGAAGTTGTTCTGCTCCTACGCAAAAAAATACTCAGTTGATAGCAAAGAAAGAGCACTCATGCACGGCTAACAGCAGAAAAGAAACCAAATACTTACGCTGGGGGCTGCGCTGGGGGCTGCTTTGCGGAGTAGTGGCCGGGTCCGGCAAGGTGGTCTCGGGTGCGCCTCCTACTATCGCGGTTGGCTCGTCCTCGATGACAACCACCAGAACCTTGGCCCTCTTCACCGCCCTCTGGGCCAGTGTCCTGAAACGGAATAAGTCCAGAGTAAATCAGATGAGATGCAAGACAAGAACAGCAAATTGAAAAACTACAAGGACAACAAGAGGGTCTTACTCTTCTTCTTCCTCCTCGTCGGAGCTGAGTGCGGAGAGGTCGAAGTTTGGCCCACCTTCGGCGCGACGAGGCGGAGGAGTGGGATCCCTTGGCCACTTGGCGGGGGCTGCGGCGGCGGCCCGGGACGACCCCGCTCCAGTTGCCGCCGCGGCGGGAGGCGCTCCAGCGGCGACAGTACTTGTCGCGGTGGAGCGTGTCGCGCGGCGCCGCGGCTGTTGACCCGGTTGCTGTCCTGCTGCGTCCCCGGCCCTGCGGAGGTGCCTTCTTGGCTGTGCTGGGGGCTGCGCTGCGGGCCCTGCTCGCGGCAAGCTGCTCGGGGATGGCGGGCCACTCGCACCCTCGGTGGGCTCACTCGACTCGGCATCGGGCGCGGCAAGTTCGTCCTCGCCATCCATCCGCTGGCGCTCAGCAAGGCTTGCCGCCTCTGCTGCGTCTGCCTCCTCCACTGTAAACCCAAACTCGCCCGCAGCAGCAGCTGCTGCCGCCTCCTCCGCCCTAGTGGCGATGCGCTGCATCTCCTATTCGGTGGTGTCGCGGGTGAGGCTTCTCTTCTCATCGGCATGGACCGCCACCTCCACCAGGCTATCGAAGAACTGCTGCACGACGTCGTCGGCAGGTTCTTGCCAAGTTGGAACGATCCCGTGCGAGTCGCACAATGGCATCATTGCACAGATGCGGTCGCGTGAGGAGTTGTTGCACAAGGGAACGATGCCTTCCGGCAACCTGAACCACTCGGGATGTTGAGGGTCGTGCTTGAACAGCTCCTTGAGTATCCCGTCCAACTCCGAGACGGTGAAATTGAAGTTGAGGCCCGGGCGCAGCCTCATGATATCGCCGGATCCCCGAATTCCCAGACGAGTCTCCCCCTCGCCTGCTGGGGGGCAATGCGGCGGCGAAGGAAATCTGCGTCAACAGCGCCTACAGTCAACCCGGCAAGCCTGAGGCGCAAGATCCGGGTGGTGGCGATCTTCAGTTTGTCGTCGTCCGCGGCCAGGGCGCTCCAATCATTGCCACGCACTGCTAGGGTTTGGCGCAAGGCGGTAAACGGCTGCGGATTCTCCTCTAAGATCCAGCACCAATCAGATCTCCACTCCTCCCATTTGCTGCGGAGCTCCCCCTCCAGATAAGCTTCCTTCTTGTCGGATCGCGAGATCCAAGCAATCCCGCCGGCAAGGGGCTCCTCTCTCTCAACTCAAGGCATGAAGAAGTGGCGGAAAAGAGCTACGTTGGGGTGGACTCCGACAAAGTTTTCGCAGAGATGTGCGAAAACTGCCATGGTCAGGACAGCATTGGGGGTGAAATCATGGAGATGAAACCCGTAGGTGTTCATGATGTCACAGAAAAATTCGGAGAAGGGCGGGCAGAGCCCACAATAGAAGAACAGAGCGAAGAACGGATACCCATATGGGGCCTTCTTTGAAGCGGCGGCGGAGAGTACCTTGGTGCGCGGATGCGCCCGCGTCTCCATCGACCAGAAGAGATAGTACCACTCCCTTAGATCCTTCGCGGAGAGCTCGGAGGGGAAAGTGGCCCGCTCCTTCCGCAGCGCCTCGAGCCGCTGCGCCTCGGTCGACTTCACGGCTTTCCCCTTTCCGGCTTTCGGAGCCATGGCGGAGGTGGTGGGGGAGATTGGCGGCGCTGGTGGCGACAGCGGCGATGGAGGGCAGCGCGCTGCTCTCTTTCGGTTTTGGAAGCGGAGGGGAGCGGCGGAGGTTTCCGAGATTTAAGAAGCAAGTGGCGAAGGTGGGGGAACGGCCCCTGTTTCCCCTGCTTATAAAGAGGAGGAGGCGAACATTACGCTTTTTTCGAATAAAGAATCACCCACGATCTCTCCCACGACGCCGCATTCGACGCGTGCCGTTACGGGAGGGCGCGGTGGATACGGAGTTAGATTCGGCATAACCCAGGCCCGCGTGTGCCCGTGCCCTGTTTTGGGCCTGGCCCAACAGTGCTCGGCACCGTGTGTGGCCCAGGCCCGGGGGCTCCTGTCGGTGTACTAGAGTAGGGGTGCCCTAGTATCCCGAACTTGTGCATGGGCAGTCGTAGCGCCCCGCGGCAAGGCTTGCCGGGTGACCGCCAAGGTCCTCCGCTGGTTCCTTTGGAGCCATTCAAGAACAAAGTGTTTAAGCCGAGAAGACAAGGCCCCGGCAAGAGGAGCTTACCGGGAAGAGACAAGGCCCCGGCAAGAGGAGCTTGCCAGGAAGGCCAACCATGGCACCTCAAGAAACTGGCTGCGACGCACCGCGCATCCCGGCAAGACCCGGCGAGCGACAAGCTTCCGGGCGCGACAAGACAACAACCGCGGCAAGGCGCTTGCCGTGGCAAAGCTACCACTTTGCACCCGCGCTCCAGCGCATCCGCCAACGTGTCGCCCTGAAGCCTTCTCAGGGGCGCGTGGAGAAAGCATGTGCAGCTAGCGGTGCGAGGTGGCGAGCAGAGATGACGAAGCAGCCATCGTGGCGAACGGTGGCGCCCCTAACGGTCGCTTTTCTACACTGTTTAGGCGACGCGGACGGGCATTTAATGCCTTTGTCCCCTGCCGTCAGAGTTAGGTAGGGTGCACTGTGCAAGTAGCTGTACCAACCACTTCTTTTACGTTTTTGCCCTCGCCTACGTTGCCAGCTGTCGGTGACCCCTTTAGCGTATAAAAGGAGGCCCATGCGCAGCGTAGGGGGGGGGTTCGACTCATTCGAAACTAGAACACGCTCACGCTCACGAGCAAGAAGAAAATACAAACACAAAGCAGCAGTAGGAGTTGTATCTCTCCGGAGAGCTCCGAAGCTGGGTAAAAACCGCTCACGTGCTTCGCCTCGATCCGCTCTTCGTGCGACCCCCGCTCCCAGCCGGACCGAAAAGGGGCCCTGCCCCATAGGGCTTTCGGAGCCATGGCGGAGGTGGTGGGGAGATTGACGGCGCTGGTAGCAACAGCGGCGACGGAGGGCGAAGCGCTGCTCTCTTTCGGTTTTGGAAGCGGAGGGGAGCGGCGGAGGTTTCCGAGATTGAAGCAGCAAGTGGCGAAGGTGGGGGAACGGCCCCTGTTTCCCCTCCTTATAAAGAGGAGGAGGCGAACGTTACACTTTTTCCGAATAAAGAATCACCCACGATCTCTCCCACGACGCCGCATTCGACGCGTGCCGTTACGGGAGGGCGCGGTGGATACGGAGTTAGATTTGGCATAACCCAGGCCCGCGTGTGCCCGTTCCCTGTTTTGGGCCTGGCCCAACAGTGCTCGGCACCGTGTGTGGCCCAGGCCCGGGGGCTCCTGTCGGTGTACTAGAGTAGGGGTGCCCTAGTATCCCGAACTTGTGCATGGGCAGTCGTAGCGCCCCGCGGCAAGGCTTGCCGGGTGACCGCCAAGGTCCTCCGCTGGTTCCTTTGGAGCCATTCAAGAACAAAGTGTTTAAGCCGAGAAGACAAGGCCCCGGCAAGAGGAGCTTACCGGGAAGAGACAAGGCCCCGGCAAGAGGAGCTTGCCGGGAAGGCCAACCATGGCACCTCAAGAAACTGGCTGCGACGCACCACGCGTCCCGGCAAGACCCGGCGAGCGACAAGCTTCCGGGCGCGACAAGACAACAACCGCGGCAAGGCGCTTGCCGTGGCAAAGCTACCACTTTGCACCCGCGCTCCAGCGCATCCGCCAACGTGTCGCCCTGAAGCCTTCTCAGGGGCGCGTGGAGAAAGCATGTGCAGCTAGCGGTGCGAGGTGGCGAGCGGAGATGACGAAGCAGCCATCGTGGCGAACGGTGGCGCCCCTAACGGTCGCTTTTCTGCACTGTTTAGGCGACGCGGACGGGCATTTAATGCCTTTGTCCCCTGCCGTCAGAGTTAGGTAGGGTGCACTGTGCAAGTAGCTGTACCAACCACTTCTTTTACGTTTTTGCCCTCGCCTACGTTGCCAGCTGTCGGTGACCCCTTTAGCGTATAAAAGGAGGCCCATGCGCAGCGTAGGGGGGGTTCGACTCATTCGAAACTAGAACACGCTCACGCTCTCGAGCAAGAAGAAAATACAAACACAAAGCAGCCGTAGGAGTTGTATCTCTCCGAAGAGCTCTGAAGCTGGGTAAAAACCGCTCGCGTGCTTCGCCTCGATCCGCTCTTCGTGCGACCCCCGCTCCCAGCCGGACCGAAAAGGGGCCCTGCCCCATAGGGCTTTCGGAGCCATGGCGGAGGTGGTGGGGGAGATTGACGGCGCTGGTAGCGACAGCGGCGACGGAGGGCGAAGCGCTGCTCTCTTTCGGTTTTGGAAGCGGAGGGGAGCGGCGGAGGTTTCCGAGATTGAAGCAGCAAGTGGCGAAGGTGGGGGAACGGCCCCTGTTTCCCCTGCTTATAAAGAGGAGGAGGCGAACGTTACACTTTTTCCGAATAAAGAATCACCCACGATCTCTCCCACGACGCCGCATTCGACGCGTGCCGTTACGGGAGGGCGCGGTGGATACGGAGTTAGATTCGGCATAACCCAGGCCCGCGTGTGCCCGTGCCCTGTTTTGGGCCTAGCCCAACAGCGCTCGGCACCGTGTGTGGCCCAGGCCCGGGGGATCCTGTCGGTGTACTAGAGTAGGGGTACTCTACTATCCCGAACTTGTGCACGGGCAGTCGCAGCGCCCCGCGGCAAGGCTTGCCGGGTGACCGCCAAGGTCCTCTGCTGGTTCCTTTGGAGCCATTCAAGAACAAAGTGTTTAAGCCGAGAAGAGAAGGCCCCGGCAAGAGGAACTTGCCGGGAAGAGACAAGGCCCCGGCAAGAGGAGCTTGTCGTGAAGGCCAACCACGGCACCTCAAGAAACTAGCTGCGACGCACTGCGCGTCCCGGCAAGACCCGGCGAGCGACAAGCTTCCGGGCGCGACAAGACAACAACCGCGGCAAGGCGCTTGCCGCGGCAAAGCTACCACTTTGCACCCGCGCTCCAGCGCATCCACCAACGTGTCTCCCTGAAGCCTTCTCAGGGGCGCGTGGCGAGAGCCTGTGCAGCTAGCGGTGCGAGGTGGCGAGCGGAGATGACGAAGCAGCCATCATGGCGAACGGTGGCGCCCCTAACGGTCGCTTTTCTGTACTGTTTAGGTGACGCGGATGGGCATTTAATGCCTTTGTCCCCTGTCGTTAGAGTTAGGTAGGGTGCACTATGCAAGTAGCTGTACCAACCACTTCTTTTACGTTTTTGCCCTCGCCTACGTTGCCACCTGTCGGTGACCCCTTTAGCATATAAAAGGAGGCCCATGCGCAGCATAGGGGGGGGGGTCGACTCATTTGAAACTAGAACACGCTCACGCTCTCGAGCAAGAAGAAAATACAAACACAAAGCAGCAGTAGGAGTTTTATCTCTCCGGAGAGCTCCGAAGCTGGGTAAAAACCACTCGCGTGCTTCGCCTCGATCCGCTCTTCGTGCGACCCCCGCTCCCAGCTGGACCGAAAAGGGGCCCTGCCCCATAGGTGTTCGTTCCCACGACAAGATGGATTCCTATAGAGTGTTACAATGGAAGCTTGGGGCTGGTAATGTGGAAATCGATGCTCAGCCACAGCGACATCTGTACATGTCATTTACATACAGAAAACAACATAGTCGTGACATGTCTGAAGTAGTAACAGACTAAATATAATCATGTTGTTGGGTAGAAATCTGCAGAGTATTATTGCCATAGTGCTACATTAGTTCAGCTTGGTATGAAACTGAAAGACAACTTCTTTGGAACCCTAGCTAAAAATTCAGGTTGCTTAGCCATCTAGAGAAATGACCAATATAGGTTTCATATTATTCATAAGTTTAGGTTCTGGATTAAGCCACTATGCAAGAGGACATATAAAACATCTACTGGGTAATTTCAAATTAGTATATTTGAGTTTTGTAAGCATAGCAAGAAAACATGTAGAATCAGTCGAAAAACAAACATAAGAGCATGCACATCGTACAGAGAAACAACGGATCTAAACAATTATTTTCCCAAAAAATGTATGATTCAATTATGTGGAAATAGGAACATGCATTCAGAGAGGTAAAAATCGATGGAAAGGCGAATAGATTCCATACCTACATAAACAAAAATTGTGATCAATAAAGCGACCATCCTGAAATTGGATGTCGATAAAATCACTTGAAAATTCTAGGTGAGGATTATGTCATATTTGCAATCTACTTAATTACAAATACTATGGTAGTGCTTAAGTTTGGTCAAATGATAGTTTTTACGGTTCTTAGTCTGGAGTACAATTTTCATAAGTATATATTGTGCCATGCATGTACTCTAAACATTCAGCTGCACCCAATGGAACACATTAATCTGCTAATTTCGTAAAAACATAATTAGCTGACAATATTGGATGATTATCACTGCACATAGTTCCCCATATCAAATATCAAAATCACTAAAAGTTCATGCTGATCTCGAAATCTCTAAAAGTTCATGTTAACCAAGGTAGCATCTCTGAAATCTGAACACCGAAATTGCAGAGAAAAGGTCATGCATATTGTTAGAAATAATCCTAGGAAATATGAATTACTGATTACAGTTGCGGGAAATTTTGAGATGATCAATGTTTAATACTGCAAAAACATACATCTGGATCCCCTTTCAAGTACAATAAATGTACGTCTTGTATACATGAACTTGTATAACTAAATACACCATACATTTAATTTAATTTTTGCATGGGCAACAATTTTAGAATCTTACTCCTAATCTACCAATTTTGCACGGGCAGAATATTGCTGTAATATTCACAACGGAAGAGTTCCTGTCCAGCTGACAATGCAGATGATGGAGATGCTGATAAGCAGATCAGCAGTATTCTGCATTTTTTTACCTGGTTCGTATCAATTCATGTTAATTGAATTCAGCTAGAAAGTAGAGTACAATCCTGATAATTACATTCAGCTACTGAAATAAGGTAAGACAATATTCTGCCAATCATCACCCACTGGTAAACGATGATCTCAACAAGGTAAGACTGCAGACAATGACCTCAAAGAGATGTATGTAACTAGCAACTGTGCACTCACCTGCCATTCCATGAATAACCTGCAACTACTCTCACCCACTGGTCAATATTCCAACTAATACTATGAAGCCTCAGCTTACAAGAACACATTTGAGTTCAAGGTGATTGGTTATATCTCCGTGATCATGTTCATTCTGAAAAGCTTTATTCCATAGCATGACCCAATAAACAAATGTATGTCAGTTTAAGGAATAGAGAGGTCCTATATCATGCAAAAACAAAGCATGAGAGCATCAGCATACACACTGCCTACAAGCACATGCCCGCAGCCCCGTGGCAACAATCGTTCAGTTTGCTCTAGTGCAACCAAAGAGGCAAAGAGCACCAAATACAGTTTGCGGTGAAAAGACTTATCTATCATCTCCAGTTTCATATCACAAACACACATACTAGATCAACTAATCTGGATCATGAACTTACTTTTGCACCTTATTTAAAAAATTCTGTAGCAAATGGTCAGTAACTTCACCTTTACTTCTCCAATTGTGTTGTCACACAACAGGCCTGGTTCTGTCCTCCTTGAGAATGAAAAGGGAGTCACGCGAAGAGGGAGCCCCGCTCGTCTGCGGGGACAAGCACAGAGGTGGCCCTGGCTGGGGCGATGGTGGGGGTCGGGACGGACGAGGCCCGCGCCGGGCCCCGCTGGACTATCCCGCTGTCATCGTCGGAGTAGAATGAGGACTCGGCCTTGGATGAGGCGAGGAGGGCGGCAAGCGGGGAGGAGGCCGTTGCGCCCTGAGTGCGGCCGCGACAGCGGGCGTGGCGGCGGCGAGCATGCGCGAGCTGGAGAGGATGGAGTGGCGGCGAGATTGCATCTGGGGGCGGCGACGCTGGAGTGGGATGGGATAGGGTTTGGGTGGTTGGGCTGCCCGGAGGGTGGGGGTTCTTTTTCATTCTTTCTCTTTTTTTTGTTTCGATAAATGGGATGGATGGATGGATGGATGGATGGATGCCATGTCAACAATCCATGACAGAAACATTTCAACCAATGAGAACAAAAATAACCCCACAGTTTTTTTTACCTGGAAAAAAAATAACCCCATCTCTTTGCCATCTGCCAGCAGATGGCAAAGAATCTTTGCCGTCTGCTGGAAGATGGCAAAGAGGTGGGGCTGGTACGCCGTTACACCCTTGACGGCCATAGGATTTCCCAACATCTTTGCCATCTGCTGGCAGATGGCAAGGATTATTTGCCATCCACAAGCAGATGGCAATGAATTGGTTGATGGCAACTGTCGTTGTCAAAACCGGCGGATCTCGGGTAGGGGGTCCCGAACTATGCGTCTAGGCGGATGGTAACAGGAGACAAGGGACACAATGTTTTTACCCAGGTTCGGGCCCTCTCGATGGAGGTAAAACCCTACTCCTGCTTGATTGATATTGATGATATGGGTAGTACAAGAGTGGATCTACCACGAGATCAAGAAGGCTAAACCCTAGAAGCTAGCGTATGGTATGATTTTTGTAATGGTTGTCCGTCCTACGGATTAAAACCCTCTGGTTTATATAGACACCGGAGAGGGCTAGGGTTACACAGAGTCGGTTACAATGGTAGGAGATCTACATATCCGTATCGCCAAGCTTGCCTTCCACGCCAAGGAAAGTCCCATCCGGACACAGGACGAAGTCTTCAATCTTGTATCTTCATAGTCTTGGAGTCCGGCTGACGATGATAGTCTGGCTATCTGGACACCCCCTAGTCCAGGACTCCCTCAGTAGCCCCCGAACCAGGCTTCAATGACGACAAGTCCAGCGCATATATAGTCTTCGGCGTTGCAAGGCGGGTTCTCCTCCAAATTCCATGTGCTTGCCGAATAGTGTCCGGCTTCCTTATGAATGTTGCGCTCCTTGGCTCCCACGCCCAATAATGGCCCTCTTCCACGCGTCGCACGAATGTGAAAAGCCAGGGTATCTTTTATGTTTTACCCCCTAGCTGCGCAAATAATCAGCCTATAAGAGAGGCAAGAATCCAGATCCAAACCACACCATCTTCCTTCCGCGAGTACTCATCGGAGTGCCTCTGACCAAAAAACCCATTCCATCATGGACCGTCAACGCGGCTCCTTCTCTCGTGCTCCCAGCCCTCCGCCAGGAGACTGGAGAAGATGCTCGGTTCCGCACAACGAGCTGGTGAAGCTTCAAGCGGAGGGATATCTTCCTCCGGCCTTTATGGTCCCGGTTCGAGCTGGGATGGCCACTTACAAAGGTGGGAAGCAAGCGGAGGCCGCCCTGCCCCTCTAAAGGAGAGCGGGTGTGCTTCATCCCCTATTTGTTAAGGGGGCTCGGATTTCTTGTACATCCGTTCCTCCGCGGGCTCCTGGAGTTCTACGGACTCCAGCTCCATCACCTCACGCCCGCCTCTATTCTGCATATCGCGGGTTTTGTAGCTCTTTGCGAGCTATTCCTGGGCATCGAGCCCCGTTTTGCGCTGTGGAAGAGGTTGTTCTGCCTGGTACCCCGTTCTCACGAGGGGTCAACATATCAAGTGGGTGGTGCCGAAATATGGTGCATCGCTGGGACCGGATACCCATCTGGTACCCCGAAGAAGGCATCCGAAGACTGGCCTTCGGAATGGTTCTATGTAGAGGACGCTCCATTGCCGGACCCAGTTCGGATCGGCCTCCCAGAGTTTAGTGGGGCTCCTCTGAAGAAACGCCTAAGCTGGCGTCCGCGGAGCCCTCAATTGGAGGAAGACAAGGGCGTCCATTGTCTGATGGGCCGGATAAGATTGCTGGCCCATTCCGGACTGACCGTGATTGGAGTCATGGCCACGTGCATAATGTAGGGGGTGCAACCGCTGCAATACAGGTGCCACCACATGTGGGATTTCAACGGGGAGAATGATGCCACCCGTCATGGCCGCAAAGGGCCGGAGTCGGCCGAGGATCTGGTGAAGATTCTGTCCGGCCTGTACAAGGGGGAGAAGGAAGACTTCCTCCGGACGAGCCCATTAAATGGGTTCTCAATGAATAACCCTCAGAGCTGGGTAAGCGGACGTTCATTTGTCTGACCCGTGCTTTCAAAGTTAAGTACCTTATTTTATCGATTTGTCGTAGGAACTGCGCCGGACTATGGAGAGCATACATAGTCCGTCCCCACAACCCGAGGACCCGGGAAGGTCCCTTGATCCGGCCTCCGAAGAGGATCCGGACATAAAGGTGGAGCTAATCGACGGGGTGTTCCACCAACTCAGCATGGACAATGCTTTAGTCGCCATCACGGCTGACTACCCCGGTCTAACCCCGGCTTCCCAGGTGAATATGACCGAAGTCTGACACCAGCATTTCGTCCTTGCGCATTTCTGACCACCGTATATAATGGTGTCACACAGGAGGTGCCTTTAAGGCAGGAAGCCGAGCCCACGGTGGCTGACCAGCAAGGGTCAGTCCGGCCCCGTAGGCGGAAGAGGAGTGCGGCACGGGTCGAAACGTCACCGCGACGGTATAGCCCGCGTTTTGCTATTTAGGAAAAGGATTTCCAGGAGGTGCATTAACGCTCATGACCTTTCCAGGAGAAAGAGCACTCGCCGGATGGTGTCCGAAGAGGTTGCCAACCGAGCCTCCGTCCGCCAGGTTCCAACACCTGGTCCGGAGGGGGAGGTGAGCACGAGGCGCGAGCCGGATTCTCCTCCAGCGGAGGATGCCGACCGGCTGTCCGCCACCAGGTCTGAGGTGGAGAGCGCCATGAATCATAGGCGTCGCCGGACAGTTCTGCATGACGCGTGTTTCTCTCCAGAGGCGTTGAATGCCTTCAACACGGGAGACGCGCACCTCCGTGCCGCTCGAGATGGTTTAACCTGAGCCACGGAGCAATATGTAAAAGACATACGGGTAAGAGATTTTAATGGTTATATATGCCAGTAGCCCCCGAGACTTAAAGTAGTGAAAGTAACTGATTTAAGGATAATATAATTTGCATGACCTTATAGAGAAGAATGTCCAATTGTCCCAGGAGTTGCAAGAGTGCAAGGCCCAACTTGAGGCCGCACTCGCTGCCGCAGGAGGAAACACAGAGACCCCTCCTGGTAACACATTATTTCAAAAAGATACGCGGTGTGCGGCGTGCGTGTAAGTCTGACAATGATATTGCAGATGTTGCCGGACTGGATCCGGACAAGCAACATGTAAAATGCCTTCTAGCCGGATTGTAGATCGTTTGTCTTTGCCGACCTTTTCGCTTTGACCTCGGGACCCTAGAGTCCGGAGTGTGTCCGAATACCCTCTCGATTATAACAAAACCGGGGTATGCATGGAGACCAGGCGTAGGGGCCATTAGTGCTTTATCAGACAAGTGCCCAACTAGTTATGTTATATTACATGGTTAGTAAGAAACATCTTCCAGGGAGAATAGTTCCGTTAAGGGCTCCTTTCCCTGGGAGGCATGCCCTAAAGTGCATGTCCGGACTGCGACAAAAGCAGGAAAACATCTGGGGGCAGGTAATAATATGTAAAAAATCATCTTTCGAGTCACCAACCGAATATTCCCTTAAGAACGCTAGCTTTCGGCTTCACCCAGTCTGAGGTACACATTCGGCTGACCCGGCAGTAACAATCGCAGAGGTGCTCCCTTTACCTCCTAGCCGAACAATCGGGAACGTGGGGGTAAGCACAGGAGCCAGGCAACCCAGCTTGGCCAAAACTTAAGTCATATCGATGCATATAATGGTGAACAAAAGGTACATGTGGAAGTTTGATGTCACATCCCTAGCTTCAGGCATTGCTCTAGGTTAGCCTCATGTGAGCATCATGTTTAAATTCAAATGAAATTGAATTGAGGAATATTGGAAGCCTCAAAACCCTAAATAAAAGAGGGGCAAAAACCCCTAAAATCTCATTCATTGTTCCAAAATGCTCCTCTTAGATGTTTAATATTTTTGGCAAGGGTTTTGATCCAAACCAAAAATAATGAACATTTTAAAAGGATTTATTTTTGGGACTTTGAATTTAAATCATTAGCTATTTGAATTTGAATTATATTCATATAATTAGAATATAATTTCAAATACCCCTGAAATATTTTATGAGCTTTTTGGAAAAGTCCATCTAGCAACATAAATTATTCAGAGGATATTTGGCACTGTTTTGAATTTGTTTAAATTTGAAAACAGTGGCAAAAGAATTAAATAAAAAGGGAAACAGAACAGAAAAATTAAAAAAAAGAACATTACTCACC